>NC_061512.1:253999772-254018246 GCF_022539505.1 Lolium rigidum
TATCAACGACTTGTATACTACAACATGCAGTGGTATGCTGGGTCACCGCACGAACTCATCGGCATACGTCGTCTACAAGATTGGTGGTGATCCTAGTGACTACCAATTCCTACCTGAGGCACCCAAGGAGATCCCGCACGGATACGCGTGCGCATACGTACCAGACTGCAATACACGGGCACTCTCGAACCAGGTTGCAACAGCGAGGGCCTCGCGGGACAACGGGGAGGAACGTCGGGAGCGGATCTTGAGAAGCAAACGTGGCTAGCTAAGTACGCCACTCCGACAAACCTCCGAGCCCAGCTCCTGCGGTTGGCTTAGAGCCGGAAAAGCAAGCATGGGCTGGTTAAGTATGCCACCCGGCGAACCTTCGGGGTTCGACACCTTCGGCCATCACCGCGGATCAGATTTGTGCAATCTGAAAGATCGGTTCGGCATGATGCCGAAAAGGAAGACGTTCGGCTATACCAAGCCGTACCCCAACGACTACGAACTGATCCCGCTACCACCCAAATATCGGCTCCCGGACTTCACGAAGTTTAGTGGATCGAGATGGTTCTAGCTCCATCGAGCATGTGAGCCGATATTTGGCACAGCTGGGCACGATCTCGAGCATCGGACGAGTTGCGTGTGAGGTTCTTCGCACGGTCCCTCACGGGATCGGCTTTCGGGTGGTACACTTCGCCGCCACCGAACTCCATCCGGACTTGGAAGCGAGTTGGAAGAGCGGTTCCATGAGCGGTATCACTCGGGAGGCTTCCGAGGTTGGTATTGCCGATCTAGCACAAGTACGACGAAGCGCGGGGAGACAGGTGTCGGAATACGTCCAGCGCTTCGGGACCATTAGGAGCCGATGCTTTTCGGCTCATGTAAGTGAAAAAGAAGCGATCGAGTTGGCGGTGGTGGGTCTCTCATCATCGATTAAGGACATGGCCTCCCAAGCGAGACTACCCTTCATTGGCGCACATGGTGCGAAGGCTGTCGGCATATGAGCGAGCGCCACCCGGATGTCTACCGGGACAAATTCAAGCGTGCGGTGACCCTGGTTGAGGCGGACGAGGATGAAGGTGCTGCGGGAGATCGAGAGGTAGCGATGGCTGAATGGACTCGAGCGGCGAGCCCCGTGTCCTGCAAATGGGTGAAGCCACAAGGCCCTCCAAAAGGGTTCGACTTCGACGTGACCAAAGCCGAGCGGATTTTTGATCTCTTACTCACGGAGAAGCATATAAAGGTACCCGAAGGCCACAAGATCCCCACGGTGCAAGAGCTGAACGGAAAGCCATACTGCAAGTGGCATAACACGTTCACCCACACCACCAACGACTGCAGGGTGTGGCGGCGGCAGATCCAAATGGCGATAGAAAATGGACGGTTAATTTTCAACCGGTACGCCATGAAGGTCGACACACACCCCTTCCCCGCCGTGAACATGGTGGAGTATACTTACCATGGAGGGTGCCAGCCGGATTTCTCGTGCAATATCAACATGGTAGGACCTGGACACCACTGCGGTAAGGACGGAGATGAGGGCAGCTGCTCTCATAGCAAAGATACGAGAGGAAGCCGCTCCACGCGATCGGCTCCGCCAAGACGGCAAGCGCTACGTCACGAGAGGAGAAGTGAAAAACATAAGGTATCAACGACCTCTCTGCGATCACCTCCTCAACAAGTATGTGAGTCGGTATGACCAACGCCGGCGATACAACGACGATGATGAAGAAGATCGTCTAGCTAGGGACGACAGGAGACGTCGTCGGCATGATCGCAAGGAGGAGGAGCACGAGCGCCGTGCCAAGGAAAAGTTGGGGGAGCGAGTCGACGAGGATAGGCACTGGGATTGCCCCTTCTTCAGACACTGCTGGGATTCAGGAATGAGCCGATTGCCCACAATCGGCAATTGCCCAGAATGCAACCAGAAGAAGAAGGAGACAGCCAACGTGTCCGTGTTCAAGCGCCTAGGGCCTCTCCCGCCACAAAGCAAACGTGCTGAGTTCCCTCGGTTAAAAGATCTCGAAGATTCAGAAGACGAGGGAGAAGAAGAAGACAGGTACCACCGGCCAAGGTGGTGCCCTGATGGACTCAGCCGTTCCCAAAAGCGCAGGGTTCAGCGATTGCGCGGCCCGGAGGAAGCCGAAAGGCTATACTTGCATACATCGAGGAAGGCACGACCTGATCTGGCCGCGAAAGTCCAACGAACCCTGGATGAAGAGGGTCGTCCACGGAAAATGGAGTGGCGCCCCAAGCAAAGGAAAGCCGATGATGAAACATCGGCTGCCACAAACATGGTGCTCGTCCTTCCGACGAAGCTTAGTGCTCCACGATTACACGATGCACTCGAGGTGGACGACGGCAAGCGCACCAACATGATAAAGTCAGAGATTGGGCTGGTTTTATCCACCGGCCTAACCGTGTAGCCGGAGCAAATCAATGAGCAAACGTGGCGAGGCTGATCCTTGTGATCGGCCCCAAAAAATTTATGGAGGAACATTACAAAACCTTCATCGAGCAAGCAACGTGGAGGCCGATTCCAGCAATCGGCCAAAATTACCCTCACCATCCATTCGCACGGGTTCAGCATGTGATCCAACGGGGATACCCGAAGAGCCGATGCCATCAATTCTCTTGACGAGAATCGGCTCGGGGGCACCTAGGTGGATGAAACACGAGGATATGCAGTAGGAATGTCTTGCAAGTACCCAGCAGCCCAAGATATTCTTTGATGATGGATATTGAGGTATGGGGGCCGATACATAAATCGGCCGTAAAAAATTCAAAAAAAATTTAAGCACAGCCGATGCAGCGGACATCGACTTAAGGAGATAAAGCCGATGCATGGCCATCGACTCGAGAGGTATAACTGTTACAATCAGAGGGTCAATGGAGCACGAAGGGAGACTCTAATGGAAGAACTCCTCAATGGAGTGGTTTAATGGCTCAGATCCTCTCTGCAAAAACAATGCCAAGGGCGACGGGGATGTGCGGATCGAGGCTAAGGGTGGTTTGCCTCAGACAAAGAAGTGGACTGAAGAAGCTCGGGGGGCAGCTCACCCTGAAGGTTCTCTGCTCTGGGGAGCCGATGTTGTTAAAATCGGCTGGCTACGTCATGATTTGAGGCTAATGGCGGCGCATTTGGCTGATTCGCCTTGATTAAGGCTCGGGGGGCAGCTCGCCCTAAAGGTCCTTGCTGCGGGAGCCGATTTGGTTGGAATCGGCTAGCCCTACATCGCAACTCGGTCCGGAGAGTGGTGTTTTTTGTTACGGAGTCATCGGCTTGAGCATCCAAGACGGTTCCGGGGCTCTCTTAAAGACGCCTGCTCAAGATCAAATCGCCGACCTACTAAGATCGGCCGTGCCATCGTCATCGGCGAGTTGGCTAGCTTGGATGGATGACTGAATTGGCCTGTCTCGCAGATTATCGTAAGAAACTGATGCGTTGCCATCAGTCATTAAGCATGGATTAGGCCAACAGTCGACAAGGTCAGATGGGGAAAAATCGGCTAAATCAGCATGAAAGAAATCGGCGAAATCAAGTTAAAAGGGAATTCTTCATTAATATTGGGATTTCTTACAATGAAGAGCCGATTGCTCAAAAGAAGAACAAAAGAAGAGCCGATTGCTCAAGGGGCTACTGGTCCTACATAACTACTCCTCGCTAGCGTCGTCGTCGGCGTCGCCATCGGCGCTACTGCCGGAGAAGTCCTCGCCGTCTGCTGTCCCGGCCGTCGGCCGGGGCTTCCTCCTCCTCCTCGTCATCATCATCATCCTCGCTATCCGCCCGAGCCGCGGAAGCGCTTCGTTGGAGGATACCCGGCGGAGGAGGAGGAATCATCTTCCTCCTCCTCATCTTCTCCTTCCTCATCGTCATCGTCGTCCCCGCCGTCCGCCCACATGCGGGAGCGCTTCTTCGACGGGAGCCCGGCGGAGGGGAGGCCTTGGTCTTCTCTGCTTCTCCTTCTTTCTTCTCCTTGTCAGAGGAGATGGGGTTCGCCCCGGAGCGGGGGTCGTCCTCTTCCTTGTTCTTCGGCGACGATTGGAGGGGGAGGCCTGAGTGGGAGGAGGAAGAGGAAGGCATTGCTACAGGAGGAGAGGGTTTTTTGGTGCCGACCGCTAGAACAGAGGAGGGGGATAAGGAAGACTGGTCAATCGGCACGGTTAAATAATGGGGAGCCTGGTGGAGATTTAATACCATTGCAGTTTCCGAGGAAGTGATGCTAAAGCTATCGAATTTTACAGTGGAGTTGGGAGGACAAGGCATCATGATGAAGGATTCTGCGGCGGTTTCGCTCTCGCTACGACATGACCCTTCGGAGGAAAAACGAGTGGTTTTGAAATTATCATTACCAAAACCGAGGGGGCATGTGTTATCACCGGATCTTGGCCGGATCGGGAGGTGGGCCGTAAGGGAGATGGGCTTGGAAGATTACACGTGGAAGATCTCCGAAGCGGCCTTGCACGAAGAATTTGGGCTAGATTGCCCGTGTATCTTTAATTATAGTAGATTGCATCATAGATTAAAAGTTAGAGCTTATCTCGTACACGGTGGGGATTATTCCCACATTAGAAAGTCCCCCGGACTATAAATATGTATCTAGGGTTTATGGAATAAACAACAACCAACGTTCAACACAAACAAATCTCGGCGCATCGCCAACTCCTTCGTCTCGAGGGTTTCTCCGGTAAGCACCATGCTGCCTAGATCGCATCTTGCGATCTAGGCAGCACAAGCCTACCTACGTTGTTCATGCGTTGCTCATCGTCGAAGCCTTTTTGATGGCGAGCAACGTAGTTATCTTAGATGTGTTAGGGTTAGCATTGTTCTTCGTATCATATGCTCGTCGTAGTGCGACCCTTATGCATCTAGCCGCCCTTACACCCATCTCAGGTGTAGGGGCGGCACCCCGCTTGATCATAGTTTAGTAGATCTGATCCGTTACGGTTGCTCCTTGTTCTACAAGGATTAGTTTAATATCCGCAATAGTTAGGCCCTACAAAGGGTTGGAGGATCCAGCGGCGTGTAGGGTGTAGTTTGCTAGCCCTAGAAAGGATGTTCCGGGGATCAACCTCGTGTTGGTTTTTAGGCCCTGTCTAGGATCGGCTTACGGTCATCGTGCGCGAGCGCGAGGCCCAATCGTGAGTAGGATGATCCGATTATGCGGTGAAAACCCTAAATCGTCGTAGATCGCATTAGCTTTATCTTGATCAAGCAGGACCACCATATATTCGGACACCTTGTTCGAATCATGGGTGGATCGGCTCTTTGAGCCGATTCACGAGATAACCCGAGAGCCGATCGAGGCTCGTATTTAATGTTTACGTGTATGCCATGCGGGAAACTAAGCGAGGCATCATCCAACACCTTCCCGACCGCGTATAGGTCGGGTGGCACGCCCTTGCGATAGCATCGGACGTGTGACCAGGAGGCTTTGCGGGCCGTCGCTCTGAGGGACTGGGGCCAGCCGCAGCCCTAGTTGTTCCCGGCTCTACTGTGTTGCCAGTCGCTGCCCGCCAGTGGGTTTCTGACGCCAACAGATTCCTAGTCGGCCGGGTTACAAGTTTACAACTATCCACAACAGAGGTTAGTTTTCTTATTTCGTACATATTTTCCAGGATCTATTCTGGCGGACTACAATTTCATACCGTACTTTTATTTGTAAAAAAAACTTTTGCAATACCGACTTTTAGGTAATCTGTTCTGAATTAACCATCAGACCTCCTTTCATATATGCGTCTCTCCGATTAATTTCTGTTTGTAGCGTAAAGCACGCGTACGATACGTTGCTCCTCTTCGAAAAAAACACGTCTGGTACGTACGTACGATTTAACCATGCATCGTGAAGGATATGTGCGTGTCGTGGACGTCGATCAATGGCTTGATCTAGTTCAGTGCGAGATGGAATCGAACGAGGTGTCAGGTGTGTGTGGTCAAGTGGAGCGGTCCATCGTGCTCGGTCCCGTCGCGTCGTGGCCGGCAAAATTGATCGAGGTGGCGCCGGGGCCGGGCAGGCACGCGGGATATTTGTGCCCGGGATAGTTAGGCCGTGATGTGACGCGTACGCGGTACGCTTGCACGGACGCCTGTGTACGGACAGATCGGGCATCGCTATGCATGCACACGAATGGTCTAGGGCTCCCCCGGGTTTAATCATGGCGAACGTCGCGCTAGCTTGGTTTTGGCTTTCTTTCGTGCTGATGTGGTCCTCGAAGGAAAAGCTGACGGCCTACACTTTGGCCAACTTGGATGTGGACTAGACAAACATATGTTTTTCGTTGTTGTTACTGTTAGGATTTATTTATTAGATAAATAAGAGGTTAATCCTCACTTGTAATTAGCGATGCGGTTGCTCTTTGGCAACCGACGCTGCGCCTCCATGTCCCCTGCGAACGGACGCATCTCTTCGTTCCCGTCCCTTGGCATTGTATAAGTATCAAGATCATCGATGGAATAGAACAGTTGTTGATTCATTTGCTCAATCCCCGATTCTCTCTAAACACGTTATCAGCACGTCTCTACCGAGAGCAAACAGCTGAAACTCCGGCGATCGCCGGAGAAGGACCAAGAACAACAAAAAGAAATCTTCTGAAAGATCCAATGGAGGAGAAAATTTGTTTAGCGGACAGTGGTGCCTCTAACACAATTTTAAGGGAAGTTAAATACTTCCAAACTCTGAAAAAGAGTAAGGGGGGTGTCATGACAATAGGTGGTCGCGACACCGTCATTGTTGGCTTTGGTCAGGCCACATTCACACTCCCAAATGGTACGAGACTTATGATCCAGGAAGTATTATTGTATCCGGATTCAACTCGTACATTGCTGAGTTTTAAGGATATCCGGAGTAATGGCTACCACATCGAAACTCATGAAGAGGATGAGGTTGAAAGCCTGCTCATAACTCAGAAAAAGGGTTCCGAAAGGAAGACCCTTGAGAAACTTCCTACTCTATCTTCTGGATTGTATTACACATACATAAAGCCAGAACCACATTTGGCGTATAAAATAATTTTCCAAAATCTTGACAAGTTCAAGATATGGCATGATCGCCTGGGTCATCCTGGTGTGGGGATGATGAGGAAAATTATTGATGGTTCTACTGGACACAACGTAACAGCTGGTAATTTCCCTAAATCCTCGGATTTTGTATGCACTGCATGTGCAACTGGAAAATTAATCACTAAACCTTCATACCTGAAGGTAAAAAGTGAGTCACTGAATTTTCTTGAACGCATTCAAGGAGATATATGTGGTCCAATCCAACCGTTATCGGGACCATTCAGATATTTTATGGTGCTCATTGATGCATCTACAAGATGGTCTAGTGTGTGTCTCATATCGACAAGGAACCATGCTTTTGCAAAGCTGATCACTCGGATCATAAAACTGAGAGCTAACCATCCTGAACACAGGATAAAATCCATCAGAATGGATAATGCTGCTGAATTAGTTCACGAGCATTCAATGATTACTGCCTAGCTTTGGGCATAACTGTGGAGCATTTTGTACCATATGTACACACACAAAATGGTCTCGCGGAATCACTTATCAAGAGGATAAAGTTGATAGCAAGACCACTCTTGCAGAATTGTAATCTCCCAACTTCATGTTGGGGTCATGCGGTGTTACATGCCGCGGAATTGATACAAATTCGACCAACTGCATATCATACGGCCTCCCCGTTGCAGTTAGTACGTGGTAATCAACCAAGTATTTCCCACCTTCGAAGATTCGGTTGTGCTGTGTACGTACCGATATCACCACCTCAGCGTACATCGATGGGTCCACATAGAAAGATGGGTATCTATGTGGGGTACAATTCTCCGTACGCTGATTGTATCTTCGATGAGGATAATTTCCCGGCATTAGGGGGAGAACAGAATCACAATGCATGCCGGGAGATAGATTGGAATGTTGAAGGCATCCAATCTATGGATCCACGTACTAATGAATCTGAACTGGAAGTTCGGAGGGTCATCAATTTGCAAAATATTGTGAATAATCTGCCAGATGCATTTACTGATTATAAAGGTGTCACTAAATCCTATGTTCCCGCTATGAATGTCCCGGAGAGAGTTGACATACCTAAGACCACTCAACCGCCCAAGAGGGGGGGGGGGAATCTGGACAAAAAGGACAAGGTTTTTAAGAAGCGTCCGCGGGACATGAGGACCCCTCAAACAGTAAATTTAGGTCAACCACGAGTTGACGTTCAACCTAGTGTTGAAGAAAGACACCTGAAGGATGTTCATCATCCAGGGCCCAGCACAAGTGCGCACACAAATATTGGTGCTGGGATATCGGAACACCTCGATTCTGTCGTTGAGGGAAATCACGATGAATCTGGAGGTATTGAAGAGATTTCCATAAACTATGTTGAAACAGGAGAATCATTCAACAGAAAGTCTACAAATGTCGACATATTTTGCTCCTCAAAAATTGCAAATGACCTGGCATTGGACCATGAACCTAAGACCATGGCAGAGTGTATGAAACGCTCGGACTGGTCCAAATGGATGGCTGCAACTGAGGTTGAATTGCGCCCGCTTACCAAGAGAGGGGTATTTACTGCAGTAATACCTACTCCGCATCACGTTTCCCCCGTTGGGGAGAAATGGGTTTTTGTTCGAAAGAGGAACGAAAACAATGAGGTGGTGAGATATAAAGCGAGGCTTGTAGCACAAGGTTTTACACAGAAACCTGGCATCGATTACGATGAAACATATTCTCCTGTGATGAGTGGAATCACGTTCCGATACTTGATATCTCTGGCAGTGCAAATAAATTTGTATATCCAATTGATGGATGTGGTGACCACATATTTATATGGGTCCCTGGATACGGATATCTACATGAAAGTTCCCGAGGGAATGAAGATTCCGAATCCGAAGGCTGACCGCAAAATGTATTGCGTAAAGCTACAGAAGTCGTTATACGGCTTGAAACAATCGGGCAGAATGTGGTACAACCGACTAAGCGAGTTCCTTTTGCAAAAGGGATACTTGAATAACGAGGATTGCCCATGCGTATTCATCAAGAAATCGACCGATGGTTTTTGTATAATCTCGTGTATGTGGATGATTTGAATATCATTGGTACTACACAAGAGATACATGAGGCTAGTAATCACCCGAAGACGGAATTTGAGATGAAAGATTTGGGTAAAACCAAGTTTTGTCTCGGTTTACAACTTGAACATATTTCTTCCGGAATATTGGTTCATCGATCCGCTTATAGCCAAAAGATATTGGAGAAATTCAATATGGATAAAGCATACCCGTCCAAGACACCTATGGTTGTTAGGTCTCTTGAAAGAGACAAAGACCCTTTTAGACCTAAGGATGACGATGAGGAGATATTGGGTCCAGAGTTCCCATATCTCGGTGCAATTGGAGAACCGATGTATCTAGCAACCGCACGAGACCTGATATATCGTTTGCAGTAAACTTGTTGGCTAGATACAGTGCATCGCCAACAAAAAGGCATTGGGTTGGTGTGAAGAATATTCTAAGATATCTTCAGGGCACCAAAGATCTTGGTTTGTTCTATCAGAAAAATCAAGAGAGGTCCATGGTGGGGTATTGCGATGCTGGATACTTATCATATCCCCATAATGCCAGATCGCAGACTGGATTTGTCTTCTTACATGGAGGTACAGCCTTCTCTTGGAAGTCGACAAAGCAAACTTTGGTGGCTACGTCCACGAATCATTCTAAAATAATCGCTTTGTATGAAGCATCACGGGAATGTGTATGGCTTCGCAGAATGATGAACTTTGTCCAAGGTTCAAGTGGGATTGGTTCATTGGAATCGCCCACCATTATCTATGAAGATAATGCTGCTTGTATTGTATAGATGCGGACATGTTATATTAAGAGCGATATTACAAAGCATATCGCTCCTAAATATTTTCCCCCCACGAGCTACAAAAAGGAGGGGAATTAAAGATTTTGCAAACGAAGTCATGTGATCATCGGATCTTCGATGTTGTACTCTTTTCCTTTGTGAGTTTTCTTAACGGTTTTCTCATGAAAGGTTTTTAATGAGGCAATATCAGTACAAGCATGGATGACATATGTCATTTTCTCCTTATTTTTCCCACAGGGTTTTCATTAGGAGTTTTTTCATGGCATATGGTATTCTCTCTTCTATTTTTCCCACAGGATTTTTGGAAGAGGCTATTCCCAGGATGATCGATCACAAGGACAAGCAAGGATTAGGGGGAGTGTTAGGATTTATTTATTAGATAAATAAGAGGTTAATCATCACTTGTAATTAGCGATGCAGTTGCTCTTTGGCAACCGACGCTGCGCCTCCATGTCCGCTGCGAACGGACGCATCTCTTCGTTCCCGTCCCTTGGCATTGTATAAGTATCAAGATCATCGATGGAATAGAACAGTTGTTGATTCATTTGCTCAATCCCCGATTCTCTCTAAACAGTTACTTGTATATTTGGTTCGATCATATGATCGACGAGTTAGGCATCTTCAACGACCCGACATCAACGCACCGACACGGTCTGTTTTGGTTAGCATGGATATAAGATCATGGAAACCTAACCCGGCGGCCTGAGGCAAACAAACCGTGTCGTGGTTATGCATTCTAGGCCCAAATTTGAAAATGCGTCGGAGCAAACACACCGCGGACCTCACTACGGGAGAGCACAAATGTGCCGACGGCCGCCGTGTGTGCCGACGGCCAAATATCGGGGCCGTCGGCACAGAAGCATCCGGACCGCGGCGACAAAGATGGCCGTCGGCGTTAAAATGACCGTCGGCAGTTCTAGCCGTCGGCACAGGACCAGTCTGGCCGTCGGCACGTCATTTTTTTTTCTTTTTTTTACTACAGACCTGTGCCGACGGTTATACCGTCGGCATAGCTTTTTTTCTATTTCTTCACGACAGTCTTCAAAAAAGCATAACTAAATCATTCTAATTGAGAAAAATAAGTATAATATATCAAATTTTGCAGAAAAACAAGATCTATCATAGAAAAATATAAAAATGGAATATTTAAAATACCTAAACAAATCTTTTTAGAAATGAGCTATAATGTTCGAGGTTTCATGGCTTTCACACACGCCAAAAATGAAAAAATTGTCGCTCGTGGGTCGGATTAGAAATCCGCGTCCGGGGACTTGCTTCCCATCCTAGGGTCCACACACATGCCAAATATGATCTCGTTTCGGCAAACTATGCCATGCCGAGGCCGTTTCCCACCTCATTTCCCCTAAAATCCATAGAACTCCGGACGTGATAGCCCTTTTCGTGAAGGGTTTTTCAAAATAATTGTCGTATCCCAGTTTTAACAAATGGAATAGTTACTATGACATATAAAATAACGTCACGTGGCTCCGTTGGATTTTTGGACTTCGTTCAGATTGTCATCCGGCCAAAACAGGACCCCCGGACATGCGGTATCGCCGTACGGGCGTGCGGGTGCACCCATTCACGAACAAACTAAACGGACAAAAATTAGCACATATAATGATGCATCGTAGAACTTAAAACAATTTTTCCGGAATTTCCGGAGCGACGGATAGTTCACCCCTAGTTCAAATCTGGTCGGGCTTCCGGCAGATTCGACGGGACACCGCCGGAGGCCGCATGGGTTCCCAAAATGCTAACGAGTCCACATGTCTTGTGATAGGTGGTGTGTAGGTGGTCTACTATCATCGCACGGAGGTTTCATGTCATACTAAAATACGCCTCATGTAGCTGCTTCACAAATAAAAACCGTTTGGGCACTCTAAAAATGAAAAGATGGTCGTCCGTAGGTCGGATTAGAAATCCGCGTCCGGGGTCTTGCTTCCCATCCTAGGGCCCACACACGTGCCAAATATGATCTTGTTTCGGCAAACTATGCCATACCGAGGCCGTTTCCCACCTCATTTCACCTGAAATCCATAGAACTCCGGACGTGATAGCCCTTTTCATGAAGGGTTTTTAAAAATATTTTTCGTATCCCAGTTTTGACAAACGGAATAGTTACTATGACATATAAAATGACGCCACCCGGCTCCGTGGGATTTTTTTGACTTCGTTCAAAAAGCCATCTGGCCAATACAGGGCCCCCGGGACATGCGGTATCGCCGTACCGGGTGTGCGGGTGCACCCATTCACGAACAAACTAAACGGACAAAAATTAGCACATATAATGATGCGTCGTTGAACTAAAAACAATTTTTCCAGAATTTCTGGAGCGACGGATAGTTGACCCCTAGTTCAAATCCGGTCAGTTTCCAGCGGATACGGCGGGACACCGCCGGAAGCCGCATGGGTTCCCAAAAAGCTAACGCGTGCACATGTCATGTGATAGGTGATGCGTAGGTGGTCTACTATCATCGCACAGAGGTTTCACTTCATACTAAAATGCGCCCCATGTAGCTGCTTCACAGATAAAAACCGTTTGGGCACGCTACAAATGAAAAGATGGCCGACCGTGGATCGGATTAGAAATGCGCGTCCGGGGTCTTACTTCCCATCCTAGGGCCCACACACGTGCCAAATATGATCTCGTTTCGGAAAACTATGCCATGCCGAGGCTGTTTCCCACCTCATTTTCCTTGAAATCCATAGAACTACGGACGTGATAGCCCTTTTCGTGAAGGGTTTTTCAAAATAATTGCCGTATCCCAGTTTTAACAAACGGAATAGTTACTATGACATATAAAATGACGTCACGCGACTCTGTGGGATTTTTTTGACTTCGTTCGAATTGCCATCTGGCCAAAACAGGACCCCCAAGACATGCGGTATCGCCGTACCGGGCATGCGGGTGCACCCATTCGCGAACAAACTAAACGGACAAAAATTAGCACATATAATGATGCGTCGTTGAACTAAAAACAATTTTTCCGGAATTTCTGGAGCGACGGATAGTTGACCCCTAGTTCAAATCCGGTCAGTTTCCAGCGGATACGGCGGGACACCGCCGGAAGCCGCATGGGTTCCCAAAAAGCTAACGCGTGCACATGTCATGTGATAGGTGGTGCGTAGGTGGTCTACTATCATCGCACGGAGGTTTCACTTCATACTAAAATGCGTCCCATGTAGCTGCTTCACAAATAAAAACCGTTTGGGCACGCTAAAAATGAAAAGATGGCCGACCGTGGATCGGATTTGAAATGCGCATCTGGGGTCTTGCTTCTCATCCTAGGGCCCACACACGTGCCAAATATGACCTTATTTCGGCAAACTATGCCATGCCGAGGCCGTTTCCCACCTCATTTTTGATAAAGTCAGTCAAATTCAAACTATAGGTACTTGATCTAATGCTCATGATTTTTGGGTAAGTTAACTTTGTAGGTTCAAAAGATGGTATGGATGTCATATTTGTATTCCTCTCATTTTTCTGATCAATTTAGACATATTATTTGCCAAATTCGCATTTACTGATATTAATTATTTCTTATTAAATAAAAAACAAAAAATAAAATCATTTAATTGTTTTTCAAATTTTATATTATTATTTATATATATTCATTGTTGTTTACTTAAATAATTGTTTAGAATTTAAAAATATAGAAGTGTGACATCACGGTCAAAGGGTTAATATGATAGATATGGTAATATTAACATCAAGGTGTCATTTCTTTCAGGGAAGCTCATCCGAAGAGAACCAAGAAGTTAAGTGTGCCGGGGCGGGAGTAGTATGAGGATGGGTGACCAACTAGGAAGTTTGACCATAAGTGCAATTTGAACTAAGATTAGTTGTACTAAGTGTGATTGTGAAAGATTAACAAGTAAAAAAGTAGAAGAAGAAAAGTGAAAAAAAAATTAAAATTTTTTTAATTTTTTTTTGAATATTTTTTCGAAAATAAATTTGAAAATTTTAAAATACTATGCCGACGGTTGTACCGTCGGCACAACGATCTATGCCGACGGCCAGTCTGTGCCGACGGTGATCGGGCAGTCCCCGACCAGAACTATGCCGATGACGTTATGTCGACGGTCACCGTCGGCACAGCCTGTGCCGACGGCCTTCTAGCCTGACTAGTGCCGACGGCAGCCTGTGCCGACGGCATACAACATCTCTCCCGTAGTGCCTCTCGCTTGTCTTCCCGCTTAGTCCTCGGGCCTGACTAGTAGCGGCCGCTTCACCTTCTGCATCGCCATCAAAACCGACCACTCGGTTCCTTGCACCGGCATTAATTGATGACGGCCGTCCGGCACCATTTTAATAGGCAAGCGGCACCACGCGCCAGTCCTGCATCAATCGCCATGGCCCCTTCCAGCCTTGTTTGCTTCAACCATCTGCAGTTCAGACATTCTCTTCCATCGCCGGCATGGACGTGCTATGGCTTCCCTGCACGAGGCCACAAATTGCGCCCCAAGCATTCTAGCGATAGGCATCGCTACGCTATGTTGTTAAGCTTCTTACTGGATTTGGATCAGAGCTATAACAGTACTAG
This sequence comes from Lolium rigidum, assembly GCF_022539505.1. NCBI lineage: Eukaryota > Viridiplantae > Streptophyta > Magnoliopsida > Poales > Poaceae > Lolium > Lolium rigidum. Next base: position 254,014,176 of record NC_061512.1, read on the forward strand.
CTAAATATGTTGATTTGGCTAGTGCATGGGAATCGCTGGAAGATGTAAGCAATATGACTTGTTATCTTAATTCTAATGTTCAGTTTACTCCATAACAATGTAATCCTCTGATTTTGACTCGGTGATTTAGTCCTTTTGTAGGGATTGGGGGGCATAGCAAAGATTACACTTTGCTGCTCATTCAACGAGATTTTTTTGAGGGACTCAATTTATAACACGTTGAACGAGCTAACTCATGAATTACACGAGATAAGCCAACTTTAAACCTCAGATCGGTATGTTAACTGAGTTGTGATGAGCTAACCCATTATGTTATCTAGGCCCTGCTCGGATTTCAGCTGTATATTTGACGCACCACCAACAAACTCAAGTGTTACCTAAAAAAAGAGGTGCCAAATGTGCCTTGACCCATCTCTTTCTGTATCACGAGCGCTTGTACATACATAGTGTGTGTCTAAGTCTCGGTCATATCCCAGCAAAAAAAAGTCTCGGTCATATGAAGTAACTAAGAAAAATGCAACTCGTTTTAGTTGCAGATTAAGTGTGGTTAAACTTTTTTGAGGTGACTTGGATTTAAGAAAATCCTAGCCACCTGAAACTTAGCAAAGCGATATGTTTTACCCTGACCGTGGCGGCACTGAGAACGATCGATCCACATCGTTAAAAGAGACGTCTTTTGTTTCTCCTGTTAGGGTGACAATCACCGGTCAAAAGATCCAGCCGTGTGGACGTTGACAATGGGAGTGTTTATACAATCTTATCATGCGCCATGGGTGTGGGTGATCTTTTGATCTAGTAACGACTTTGTATATATGTTTATCCCATCGTTATCTACAATCGCATTGTTTTGCTTTGCCCCTGCCTTTCGACAAGTGGGCAAAAAAAGGATCCGAAGAAACGTGATCTAGTGAGAACCAAAGTGCAAAGCAAAAGGAGGGGGGGGAAGTTCAGTCTTGCTGAGCGGGCAGGCCGCTGTCCTAAGTCGAACTACCGGCCGGTGTTTTCAACTTTTCATACATGGCATCGAGCTCCACTCCAACCGGCCTCGCAACATGCAGGGCGCCATACGGACTAGCCCGCTCGTCCATTGTTGTACACGGAGCAGCCAGCCCGTCGACGGGGTTCGGTCTCAAATTTTGTATCGTTTGGCCGTTTATTAAGCGGGATGAAAGCCTATTTCAAGGCATTTGCCTTTCCCTGATAGATGCATCAGGTTCGTACAGCTACGGCGGTGCCTCTGTTATCCTGATCTCAAATAGGTTTGACACACGTGCCTGACGTGGCGGACCACCACCCTACACACATGATCTGGTCGTGATCGGTCTCACGATCGTCCTATCTATGCTATGCAACTTTTTCCTCCGTCCCTTGATCAGCGCTAGCTTAATTAGTTTGTTTTCTAGCTTTTGATCATGGAATCCCGTGCCCTCCTTCCTTGACAAGACAGAATAATCAGCCCACATATATGCACATTGTCAGATAGGTTCACCGAAGATGCATGCTATTGACATAGGCCATCACCTGCCTCTCGTTCTACCTCTATTGGAGATGATTTTTCACGTTTTTTTTAATCTCTACGTTTTGGTTTGATCTTCTTTGTTCTTTAGCTTTCGTGATTACAACAATATCTGCATCTTGACTGGAATTAAGATACTTTGAATGAAACAAAGTACTCTCTCCATCTCACGAAGGTTGTCTGAGATTTATCAAAATGTAGATGTATCTAGATATATCGATAAATCTTAGATAACTTTTACGAAACTAGAAATAATATAAATTAGTCTAGATCGGTCGCACCAAATTTACAGAGCGCGCTATGTGTCCAGTTGGAGCAAAAGGAGGGAAAAGAAGATAGGAGTAGCCACGAAAACATGCATGCATATACCACAAGAATTCAAAGAAGAATTGCTCGAGAGTGACACTCCCACTTAGTAGCACGAGAGCTTCATTTTGAATCATATCCCTACCTACCTACCCAAAGCACCATTGTCCTGTTAGTATAAAAACGGAGCAGCAAGCACCGCACTCTTCCTCCTCTGCTCTCTTTCAGATCAACTCGCACAGCACACGCTGGACCTAAAATGGCGCAAAGTTCTCTCACCCTGTCGGAACGCCTAGGCCTGTCCCACCGAGAACCAACCAGAATGCCGCGACACCTGCTGCAGGAGTCCGTCGACCGCCTGGCCGCGATGGCCGCACCGCCCGCGGCCATGGCCGGCGGCGGCGGGGCCGTGCACACGGACACGCTGCTCATCCTGACGGCGGTGTTCTGCTTCCTTCTCTGCGTGGTCGGGCTGGCCCTCGTCGCGCGGTGCTCACGGCTCTGCAACCCCTCGGTCTTCTCCGACGACGCGCCGGGGGCAATGGTGTCCAAGGCGTCGTACAAGGGGATCAAGAAGAAGGCGCTGCAGCTGCTGCCCACGGTGTCATGGAGGCCAGAACACGGGGAGAAGGGCGAGGAGGTGCCGGAGTGCGCCATCTGTCTCGCCGAGTTCGCGAGCGGCGACGAGGTGCGCGTGCTCCCGCCGTGCGGCCACGGCTTCCACGTCGCCTGCGTCGACGTCTGGCTCCTCTCCAGCTCCACCTGCCCCTCCTGCCGCCGCGCCCTCGTCGTCGTCGCAGCGCCGCCACCCGCCGAGCCTCCCGCGACGTGTTCGTGTGCCCCCGCGGCGCAGGTCTCGTCCACCGCCCGCTGCTGGCCGTCGGCGCCGTAGACGACACCGGCCGTTGCGCGTCCACCCGGCCTTGTCATTTCGCTGCTAGCGTATTCTCGATGCACACACGTACAAAGTCGCTCACGTACATAGCCTACGTCCAACTAGCTACTAGCTCATGAATTGGTTTACGTCGTCCATTTCTCATGTGTCCTGTCCTGCGTCCAGCTGGTAGTACTTCTCAGTAAGTACAAAATGCAGCTGTGTACAGTGTGCGACGATGCACGGATCACTTAGTTTGTGTCGGTAATAATCTGTAGCATTTTCATGTGTGAATACACGTAGATCAGCTGCAGTAAGCATTTCCTTCCTTCAAGTCACATACGGAGTAACGGAGTATTATACAATCTGGCTTCGTTGCCAAAAGAAGAGAATATAAAGACGTGTGTGTTGAACAAATAAAGGTCACGTACGTACGGTATGATTGAAGGCAGCTGCGCGCGAGCGAGCAAGCAAGGACGCGCGCGAAGAAGAAAAAAACGAGCGGCAGCAGGCGCGTAGAAGGGAATCAAAGCGGCAGCGCGCGTGCGGGCGTGGCCAGGAGCGAGCATGCTCGCATGGGCTGCCTGGTTAGCTCCCGGTCAGACTGGCTGGGATTGCTGTTTGTTATTTCCCCTTTTTTGTTTTTTTTTTGTTCTATTCTTTCTCATTTCTTTCTATAGGCAAACGCCAAACACACTTCGAGCATAAGAAGAGAAGAACCAAATGTGAATATATGGTGGAGAAAATATTGGAGAGAACCAAGATAGATGCAATAGGCAGAGTATTTTTTTTTTGTGACGAACAAAAAGAGGTAGAAAAGAAATGGCAAACGCCAAGTAAAAAATGAGCCACCAACGGAGGTGTGGAAAAGAGGGAATCAAATGCGGCATATGGTGATGAATAAAAGATGCCAAACCAATGGGATGAAAGGGAAATGTGATTTGAGCCAAAGAACGAAATAACAACTCCGACCCCCTCTTAATAGTGTGGGATCCTATACTCAAGAAAAATCGAAAAAGGGGAGATTACCTTATCGTGCTCTTCCGAACTTCATCGAGTTGCACTCTTTCAAACTTCGTCTTCGAGTTCTCTTGCCACGCTCTTCTTCTCCCTTTTCACATCATGACCCGACACCATATGAGGGCAAGAGAAAATACCGTGTCCCGCTTGATCTTGATGACACTGCTCATGCTTTATTCAAGCCGGAACACTTCCGTTGATTGCATGCTCTAGGTCTTGGTCACCAATAGCTCAACTGTGGTGACCCTGCATACCACTGCATGTTGTAGTATGCCAGTCGTTGATATAACATTCACGAAGTACCATTCCGCAAATATTACATCCCTCAGAGTAGTACAACAGAACATAGCAAGGT
>NC_061512.1:254018346-254093772 GCF_022539505.1 Lolium rigidum
AAAAAGGCTTCAAAGCACGAGCAACGCATGAACAACGTAGGTAGGCTAGGCTGCCTAGATCGCAAGATGCGATCTAGGCAGCATGGTGCTTACCGGAGAAACCCTCGAGACGAAGGAGTTGGCGATGCGCCGAGATTTGTTTGTGTTGAACGTTGGTTGTTGTTTATTCCATAAACCCTAGATACATATTTATAGTCCGGGGGACTTTCTAATGTGGGAATAATCCCCACCGTGTACGAGATAAGCTCTAACTTTTAATCTATGATGCAATCTACTATAATTAAAGATACACGGGCAATCTAGCCCAAATTCTTCGTGCAAGGCCGCTTCAGAGATCTTCCACGTGTAATCTTCCAAGCCCATCTCCCTTACGGCCCACCTCCTGATCTGGCCAAGATCTGGTGATAACAGAATCAAACATCAGATTTAGCACTTCAGTGTTTTATAAAGAAATAATATTTTTTAGTGGAAGATGCATGAGAACGTCTGTGGTCTCTCCGAGCCTCCGAGGTGCTCATAGGGATAGGTTAGTGGTAACTTGTATGTTCATAGAGGTAAATGTGTGTACGTATTTGTGAGTGAAATATATACAAAATCGGGAGACCCAAGGGTCAATATTTTTTCCCTCCATATCCCATCCTCTTCTTCCTTTCGTAGGTCCAAGCTCAACCAACTGAAGGACCTGAATACATGGGCCTTTAGCTTATGTGGTGCGGCCGAAACCAATTCAAGATGTAGAACAAATTTGATTTTAGGTTCTACTTTGGTTATATTTTTTTATTGATTTAAATTGTCATTGTATTAATTCAGTCATTATCTTTGGTTAAAGTTGTGAGGACATAGTTTCATCAATTAGAGAAATCATGGTTTAGAGCCCATGTTAGAAGATGCCAATTTGAGTAGAACAACGAAACCACGGTTTTAAGTGTGGATGAAAAAATAGTAAAACGGGAAAATAGAGAAAAGAAAAAAACATTTGGTCACTGTTAACTATTTTAACTATATACACCTTCTATGTCGCTATAGCTATAAAACCCTATTTTATTCTTTGCATATATTTTAGAGTTCGCCCTACCTTAAAATTTTACTGCCCTTTTTTTCATCGGGCGTGACTTGGGAGGGCACCCGCCGGGATAGGTTTGAGGTCGGAAACCTCCTTCGTACAATTTTTTTATATAGTTAATACGGCTGATATAGGAGGCCATGTTCACCTTATCATATTACTTTTGTTTTTTTGGTCTCTCTAGTACCCAGTCTATTGAGAATTTGCTTAGTGCTTAGTAGAATGATGTCAGCAGTTTTTTACGGTTGTTTCTTTTATGTTTGTTTTTTGTTTTTACAATCTAATCAGTTTTCTTTTAAAAATACACAAGTTAAATTTTCTCATTCTCATATTCGGTAAAATAAAATCACGCAACAAAAACAACATGTAACATTTTCATAATTTGAGCATTTAAAAAAATTCTTTGTTGCAACTGGAAAAGCTTGATTAATACCACAGTTGCCATTAGATAAATCGAAGTTGCAACCACATTTACAACTGAAAAAGCTTGGTTACAACCATAGTTGCAACCACACTAGCAACCAAAGAAATTCTCAGTTTGGACCACGGTTGCAACTGAATAAAATTGTTTGCAAGTACCCTCACAACTGGAAGAAGTCTCGGTTGCAACCATAGTTGCAACTCAAAGGTCTAGTTGCAACTAGAGGAAGTTTCAGTTGCAATCTTAGTTGCAACTGAAAAGTCTAGTTGTAGCAATACTTGCAATTGGAAAAAATATCTCGGTTGCAACTCCATTTGCAACTGCAAAACAAAATCTCAATTGCAACCACACTTGCAACTGAAAAAAATCATCATTGAAGAAAGTATTAGTTACCACCACACTTGCAAGTAGAAAAAATGTAGGTTCCAACTCAATTTGCAATTGTATTTTTTATAGTTGTAACCATATTTACAACTGAAAAATATTTCAAATACAACACAAAAATCTCGATGACAACCCCACACAACTGAAAAAATCTCAATCGCAACCCTACTTGCAATTTGCAACTATAATGAACAACGATAAAACTATCATATGTACTCTCTGTAGTAACTGGACCGACGACCAAACCAGTCGGTCTCGGGGTTCGCGGTTTACTGGCCGGATCTATGGTTCATCCGGCTAAATTGTTGTTATTAAAAAGTAAAAATAAGATAAATTTTATAGCTACCGTATATAATATAATACAAAAATATGTCTGTGTCTAGTTCTAGGATCAAGCAACAATAGGTGAGTTGGTTAATGTGTTGACATTTTTGGAGCTTAAAGAGCCTTCCGGTAAAAGTAATGCTTGAAAAAAAAGTTGCACCAATCTCTGCATAACATCTACGCCCTCCAGTCATTTTTACTTCCCTTAAATTTAGTACAAAGTTATACTAAATCCAAATCAATTAAAAGCTATTGGAGGGAGTAACGGTTATACTCCGTACAATCTATTGAGCTCTAAGCTAAGAGCATCTCCAGTCGCGTCCCCCAAAGCTTCCCCCAAACCGCGCCGGATTGAGCGTTTGAGGGACGTGTTTTGTTCGTGCCGCCTTTGGGGGACGTCGCTCCCCAGCCGCGTCCCCCAAACGCCTCCCCCAAACATTTAAAATACTTTTTTTTGGCTTTTTTTATTTCAATTTCACAAACTAATACATAATTTGGAACGTGGTTTACACGAAAACACAGTTTGGAACGTGGTTTTCCACAAACTAATACATAGTTTGAACCGTCGTGGACACAAATATAAATTTTTGCAAAGAAACTAAACCTAACTAGGCCGTGCATCGAAGGTTTCCTGTGTTCGCTGCTAAGAAAGAACACTCGAGGGCACACCCAGTCACCTAAACTGGAAAATCCAGCGGGAGGATGGTGCCCTTGTTGGTTCCTACCGATGAGGCGAACAGGCAGTAAACCTTCGTGCACGTGTTCGCTGCGAAGAAAGAACACTCGGCCGTCCTCCTCGTCGGTGTTGTCGCCGTGGTAGTCCCGGCGGCACCGCGTCTCGTCGAAGACCTTGACGCTCATGTCCCTGTCGCCGAAGTAGGAGAACAGGAGGATGAAGACGGCTTGGAGGCTGTGGTGCCGCGTGAACTTTTCCCAGCCGATGTTGAGGTACATCTTGCCGCGCGCGTCGTAGATCACGTCGACGATCCACCGGTAGTAGCCGCACGCAGCCTCCCGCAGATGCATCGTGCGCGGGCGATCGTCGCCGGCGACGTAGTCGGCGAAGGAGTCCGGCAGCCTCTCGGATGCCGCGCGGGTCGCCCTTGAGGACGAGGACGAACTCGAACCGCACGTCCGGCTCCACGTCCATCTCTCGACGACGATGAAGCCGGCGGCGTGGAAGGCGACGACGAGCGTCTCAGCTCTGCCGCGGCCACGACCACGACCACGACCACGGCCGCGAGGTCGGCCTCCGCCTCTACCGGACATAGCGTCGAGTCTTGTTGAGATGGTGGCGGCTAGGGTTTGGGAGAGAGGCGCTAGGGTTTGTGTGTGAGAGGGACGATGAGAGGCGCCCTTTTATAGGCCGGAGGGAGGCGGAGGAGCGGTGGCGCTCATTAACGCCGGCGCGCAGAGCCAGGCGCGACGGGACGCGTCGCGCCGCGCCCTCTCGCGGGAATCGGCACCGCGGCCGCGCGCCAACAACTTCCGTCGCGAGGTAGGCGACGGTTAGGTTTAAATTAATTGTGCCGCTGACGGGTCGGCCCCACCACTCCCCGCCTCGCTTTTCGTTGTGTCCGGCGTTCCCGGTGCGTCCCCTGTGGGACGGGGACGGGCTCGGGGCGCCGGACACCGTATAGGGGCGCGCCGGATAAAAAAGGACTTTGGGGGACGCGGCTGGAACGCATTTTTGGTCCGGCGCGCTCCACACCCCTTTGGGGACGGTTTAGGGGACGCGACTGGAGATGCTCTAAATCTCAGTATACTAAGAATTAACAAATCCGTTTGTTTTTGCCACTCTGCTCACAGCTGGGTCCCAAACGGGTGTCAATTCATTTCAAACGCTTGATTTGCACGAATTGGAAAAATCACCGCCAGGTGGGAGATTTACGATACAAAATGTAAAGTGGTAGCACGTAAGTTTGGCCCTCCATTGTGGTTGTTTTATGGTATTAACTCTACACGTAAGCTTGTTGCACAGTACGGAGTGCGTTACAACATTTTGTACGGAGAACCAACCTGTGGTTGGATGGTTAGGAGGCAGCTAAGCACTCTCACATGCACTTGTAGTTCAAATCCTGGATTTGACACTTCGTGCCTCTACAAAGGTGCGAATATTCTTCGATGGGAGGCGACGTTCTCGCCGACAATGTAGGCGCCTGTGGTGACTTCGCCAATCTCAAGACCTGCCGGATCGGTTCTTCGATGCAGATGTCTTGGAGGTGCTCATAGGGGTAGGGTGTGCGTGCGTGCGTTCATAGGGGTGAGTGTGTGCGCGTATGTATGAGCGCCTTTGATTGTACTGTGTTTCGCAAAAAAAAAAAATACAACATTTTGTACGTACCAAGAACCGTGGAAACTGTACAGGAATCGAATGACGGGTATGTACGTGAGACACTGGTACGTCTGTGCAGCAATCTGTAATCTGTATGTACATGTGTTGCTGGTCAGTATCTCCACAGAGCCATGAACAAACCAGGAAAGGTCAAAGGTGCTACGCGCATTGAAGCACGCGCGCCGGCGGTCTACTGTGCCGAGGACCGGCAACGAGATGCGGCCGCGCCGGTGGCCGAGTACTGCAGAGCAACGCCGGGCCGCTCACAGCACCTTGTCGTCGTCGGAGGTTCGGTTGCTGGCGGCAGCGAGACGACGAGGGCGCGGCGGCAGGAGGGGCAGGTGGACCTGGAGAGGAGCCAGACGTCGACGCAGGCGGCGTGGAAGCCGTGGCCGCACGTCGGGAGCACGCGCACCTCGTCGCCGGGCGCGAACTCGGCGAGGCAGATGGCGCACTCCGGCACCTCTTCCTGCTGCTCACTCTGCTCCGGCGCCGCCCACGACACGGTGGGCAGCGACTGCAGCGCCTTCTTTTTTATCCCCTTGCAGGGCGCCTTGGCCGCCATTGCGTCGACGGAGTATGCGGATGGGTTGCAGAACCTGGACCACCGCGCGACGAGCGCCAGCCCGACCACGCAGAGCAGGAAGCAGAGCACCGCCGCCATGATGAGGATCGTGTCCGTGTGCACGCCCCCAGCACCGCCGGCCGCCGACGCCGGCGGCTCGGCCATCGCGGCCAGGCGGTCGACGGACTCCTGCAGCAGATGGCGCGGCATTTTCGAACAAGATGGGAGCAGTGCGGCAGCAGAGAGGGGTCCAGTGTGTGTGGTTTAGTGGGAGATACTCGATGGAGATCAGCAGAGGAGGGAAGAGTTGGGTGCTCGTTGCTGCCATTTTATAGTGTCAGGTGGGTTTGGGTAGATAGCTAGGGATATGATTCATAATTACTACTAAGCTCTCACAATGCTAATATAAGTGGGAGCGTCACTTTCGAACAATTCTTCTTTGAATTCTTGTGGCATGTATATCCACGTTTCCGTTGCTATCTTGGCTCTTTTCGGCCCTATTTTTTGCTACAACTAGGCACATGTCACTCTCCAAATTAGGTGCGACCAATCTGGACTAATTAATCTATGCAACCTCTAGCTTTTTATTTTTTATTTTTTATTCGTTGATAGCATGGCAAGATTGTGTATTTGTGTTGAAGAGTGATTGTTTAGCCCTTTGACAAAGACTGATGATTTGGCCGTGGCAAGATGTTGGTACTCGGCTCCGTGCTTCGGCGTGTCCGAGTTTCTTCATATAACCCTAAATGTTGGTTTTTTTTTTTGGATAAAATGAATCTGAAATAATATTTGGATTCGCCAAATATAGTATCCAATTATATCCCTAAGAGCATCTCTAGCAGCATGTAAACTTTGCAAAATTGAATTATAATCGTAAGTTTATGGGTTTGGTTCGTATATCGGTGCACATCAGCGACCGTATAGTACTGAAAACTGAAAAAAAGTTTTCGGGTCGAGACTGAAATCCCAACTAGGCCTGTAGAGCACAGCCCGAACGAAACCCCTAGTTTGCGCGCGATGAAACTTTCACCTCCTCCCAACTGCCGCCGCCACCGCCGATCTGCGCACCCTCACTGTCCTCCGCACCGCCGTCGCCCGATCTTGCCGGCATGAGTCTCGAATCGACCCCGCCGGCCGCCGGAGCTAGCTCGCAGGCCTCGGTGCCCTGTCCCGTGGTCGCCGAAGCTCCCGCCACCCCAACCACCCCCGCAACCCCCGCTGACGTCGCGAGCATGGTCTTGTGGACGAGCTTCCTCAAGCGGCGGCGCGCGGGAACGCACGTGTGGTTCCGCAAACTGGTGCCGCGGCGACCGGTGCTGCGGCCAGCGATGTTGTCCCGGCTGTCGCAAAAGGGGCCGCCGCCAAGCCGAAGGCATCCCGCGGCAGACCGAAGAATTCAGCGCCGAATAAGACGAAGGTGAAGGCGATGATGAGTCGTGGCGCCCCGCCTCCACTCCCATACCCGTCAACGCCGCCACCGCCTGTTGCCAACGCGAACGACGCCCATGACGTTCTCGACGACGGGTCAACAAGGTACAAATTTCAACTCTATACCGTATCAAATTGCCAGCAGAAATTTAGGCCGATTATTGGTAGGAACGACAACGCTTCATACATGGACATGTTGGACGAGGTCAACATTGCTCCACTTGCTCCATTCGACGTTGGGATGCATGGAGACGGGGAGGAAGACGCGGATGAAGGGGAAGAAGGGGACGATGGGGAAGAAGATGAAGGCGACGAAGGTGTGGTCGAGGTCGCGACCGACGGAAAGATGAAGAAAAGAAGGGCCAACAACTACACGGAAATCGAAGATGGAACGTTGTGCCGACCTTGGGCCGTTGTGGGGATGGATGCAGTTTTCGGCACCAATCAAACTGGGAAGCGCTACTGGCAACGCATCGTGGACAAATTCCATAAACTGATGACGCACGTTCGTCATCCTATCGATCCCACGTACCGATCGCTCCAAGGACGTTGGGACGCCATCAAACCGGCATGTAGCCGGTGGGCGGCAGCAATGGATCAAGTGGTGAATAATCCTCCTAGCGGCGCACCTGTGGACGAATATGTGAGTGAATTTGTTTGCTTTTGATGTTTGTAGAATATCTGTGGTTTGGTGGCCGCACCTTGACGGTTTCATATCTATTTTGCAAATGTAGGACCGCATTGCCGACGCGAGGTATAGAGACATGGCCGGCAGCGGGGCCAAGAGCTTCAAGATGCGACATTGTTTTGATGTGCTTCAACACCTCCCCAAGTGGCAACTAAGAGACGAAGAAATGACACCCAAGAAGGCTGCAATGGTTGTGTTGGACGATACCTAGGATTAGAAGGTGGGCCGGAACAATGACAAGCCGAAGGGAAACAAGAAGGCCAAAGAGAGGCTGAAGTTCGAGGGGGAGGCGGCATTGTTGAGGAACAAGTTTGATCAAATGATGAGGTCGAAGGGGGTGATAGCGGCTAAGACTTTGAAGACCAAGCTTGTTATCATCGAAAAGAAGAAAGAGGTGAGTATCGCCAAGGTTGAAGCCAGCCGGGAGGAAGCAAGGAACAAGGCCAAGTTGAAGGAGATGGGGATCAACGTGAAGAAGGCCAAAGCAATGAAGCAACTTTTGGCCGAAGAGAGGGAGATCATGATGATGAACACAAAGGATATGAATGAGCAACAAATGGAATGGTGGAAGGAGGCCTCGGCGGAGATCATGGAGAGACGAAGACTAACTCGTGAAGAGGCAAGTGGAGGTGGTGGTGATGATGGTCACGGCGGTCCTACCTCCGTCTGATGGGGAGGAGAATTAGCAACTTTCTGCCATGAACTATGAACTATTTGCGATGATTGTGTTATTTGATGTAAAACTATAAACTATGCATAAGTTGTTTGCATTTTATATTTTAATCATATGCCAATTCTGTGATAACCCTGCCTTTTACGGGTTTGAAAGCCGCAGGCACAGAATAGAGCCCGTAAACAGAAATTCTATTTATAGTTTTGGTTTACGGGCTCTATTCTGCACTAGTGATTTTCCGAATCGTAAACACGACTTCGGTGAACTGAACTCCAGGTTTTCAGTTCGCGTTTATATAAACTCTCTAAGGGTAGCCGCTCCTTACAACAACGTGGTTAAGAAAAATGTAAGGAATCTGACATGGTTCATTGGTCTTACCAAGTTCACTCACCGGAAAATACCCCGGGACGGAAAGCGGCACATACACACGCAAGAAATGAAAATAATGGCCGTGCCCGTCGTGCGTAGACATTGGCCGGCGTACGTTTGGCACGCACGGTACGGTGCAAATTGCGCGGCAACACGTGCGCGCGTGCGTTCTCTGCTCCAATTAGCCGGGCCGGGCACGGCCGGCCTAAAACCGCCACTCACGACCGACGACTCGACGTCGACGAGTGGAGCGGCGACCCCAGCCCGACGTACGTACGCCATGTACTCTATCCAATCATCAACGCGCGCCGGCCTCCGGCAGCTCGAGTTGGCACGGCGGGTCGGCGGCCCCGCCCGCTCATCTCTGCCTTTTCTGATTTGCACTTTGGCGCTCCAATTCTATCACGTTCCTTTTAATCCCTTTTCCCCACTTGTTATCTTGATGGCAATCATGGCGTGGTTAGATTATCTTCTTCCTTCCAAAATCGTGGTTAAGGATCGAAAGGGCATGCAAAAGGTAGAGATAAAACGGATATGTAATCTAATGTAAAGTGCCTGCTGGATCGATCAACCAAACCCAGGGCGCAGGATAAGATTGTATACAACCGGCCTTCACCAGTCAACACCTAGCTGACTGGCTCTGCTACTTTTTCGACTGGTGGCGAGGTCGGGTGTACGTGAGTGTGACTACTGCGCGCGTGCCGGGGGCCAAAGTACGCGCGCGCGCTCATGTACGGCGCGCGCGAGAGGTCAAGGAGCACTCGATGATGAGGTTTTAGCTGGTGGCGCGTCCGTTCAAGCTTTCCTAGGTGGTCAAAACGGAGATATCATTCGTTTGTGGGAGGATTAGGTAAAAAAATGCAGCTATCCTTACTACTCTCCATCCTGTGAAATTTATCTTAGATTTAGTATACTACAAAGTGTCTACATAGTTGTTTATCTCATAATCATAAGACCGTAATACATGTGTTCTTTCCAGTAAAGTTTGCAACTTCTACATGGTCACTCATCCGTTAAACTCGTATCTGGTGAGTAGCGTTGAAAATTTTACTTGGCAGTTGTTTGTGTGTCATAGATCATAATAACATCCTCACTAGTGAATGCTGACATTTTTCATTTGAGAGAATGTCGCGACTTTCTTGATTAAGAGACAAAATTATAGAGTACTTTCCGGATACACCCCAGATCGCTTGGAGACAAAACAGAAAAACTAAATCTGCGCCAAAGCGATCTTCCTATGTTCTCTCTTGCTTATCGAACGTTGTATATTTTTATTATCCTCATGGTAATGAAAATCGATCCATGCAGATCGCATGGAAAAAAACTGAATGCACGCCTGAGTGATCACGCCATGTTCTCTCTTCCTTTTGGAACGTTGTACGTTTTCGTTATCCTCCTAGTAATGAAAATCTATCCACGCGGATCGCTTGGAAAAAAAACCTGAATCCACGCCAGAGCGATCTCCCCCTATTCTCTCTTCCTTTTGGAACGTTGTACGTTTTCGTTATCCTCCTAGTAATGAAAATCTATCCACGCGGATCGCTTGGAAAAAAAACCTGAATCCACGCCAGAGCGATCTCCCCCTATTCTCTCTTCCTTTTGGAACGTTGTACGTTTTCGTTATCCTCCTAGTAATGAAAATCTATCCACGCGGATCGCTTGGAAAAAAAACCTGAATCCACGCCGCAGCGATCTCCCCCTATTCTCTCTTCCTTTTGGAACGTTGTACGTTTTCGTTATCCTCCTAGTAATGAAAATCTATCCACGCGGATCGCTTGGAAAAAAAACCTGAATCCACGCCAGAGCGATCTCCCCCTATTCTCTCTTCCTTTTGGAACGTTGTACGTTTTCGTTATCCTCCTAGTAATGAAAATCGATCCACACGGATCACTTGAACAAAACTTAATCCACGCTAGAGCGATCCCTCTTTGAAGACTTTAGCAAGAATAACTTTGCAAGATACAACTCACAAGAGAGCTTGCCACGTTTATCTCATCATCATGAGACCATATACACATGTTTTGGCCAGTGTTTGTGTGCCATAGATGACAACATCCTTTTAAGGGTTATAGCGAATGACGCAATATGGTCCTTATGCCTATATAGAAATGATACGGTTTTCAGTAGTAAATATTGAACTCTTTTGCATGTCATTTACCAATGTTTCATTTGTACAAGGTAGGCAGGGGCGGAGACAAGGGGGGACGAGGGGGGCACAGCCCCCCCATGGTTTGGATTTTATGAAGAATACTGCTCACTAGAACTGTAATTTCTTGCTGATTTAGCTTACTCTGCCCCCCTCATGAAGTTTACAACACTATTTTGCCCCCCTCAAGGTTGAAAGCTGGCTCCGTCCCTGAAGGTAGGTTGATATACGTCTAGTCTTAGTTTCTTGTGTGCCCTTGTGAAATTTGGCGTTCTGCCGATCTCCCGATCGAACACTCTCTGTGACTCAAGTGAGTAGCGATGCAGAGTTGCCGGTGTGGTCCTGTGGTTCTTCTCCATGGTGGAGTAGTACCATGGCCGGCTCTATCTTGGGCAAGGTGACGAAAGATGCCCTAAGACTAATACATACCGATATGTGTAGATATACGTGTGCTTAATTCTAATTGTAAAATATTGAAAAAATAACATCAAACTATACATTTATAGTCTAAGATGTCTATAAATAATTGTTGACCACTAAGCAATATCATATAACAATAGGAATACAAAAAAGTAGCAAAATATAGCAAGTAGTATTTCCTCCTGATTTTATTAGCTCAAATAAAACCAAATTCAAATGCTCAATCATCATCGACATCAACACCAGTACTTGCCTAAAAATACCTATTTATAGCAGCTCTTTGTGATTTAGCAAGTTGACTCACTTGTTTTTTCTTCATTAGTTTTCGCAACACTGCATTTATGTTTCCGTTTCGGCATTGTGACAGCTAATTAATATTATCAAGAAATTAAATAAATCTCTCATGATGTTTACATAGGATGACAGGGAGTCACGGCCACATAATTTCTGATAGTAAACAAATGAAGTTTCTAGGTCCTTGGTAGTCTTTCCCTTGTTTCTTGTTTTCCACTACCCCCCCCCCCCTAGTTCCGACCCTGCCGTTGAACCCTACATCCATGTCGACGAAATGAGGAACGGGAAATGGGGAGAGAGCGGACCTCGCGGCTAGCGAGGGAGGACAAAAAAAAAGAACGACAACGAAAAGAACCTAGCCCGGTAAAATACGTTTACATATACATATAATGGAGCCAAATTTATGAAAGGTTCATCACCTAATTTGAAGCAGAGGGAGTACATACCGGAATTGCTTCACACACGACATTTTCCATACGATCTCTGTCCGATGACTTTCACCGCAGCGCTACTTGTTCTTTATTTGGAACTGACCATAGCGCTAATCGAATCCTCTGCCGAGTGCCACGTTCCCTGTCGCAACCCCAAAGCCCAACTTTTCTTTAAGGCATATCTCCAACAGCCCGACGGATTTTGCACATACAAAAGTGACTGTGAGCGTTTTCAAAAAATATGAAATTAAATACCCACATACATATACGGTAAAAAATTTGGAGAAAAATATGTTATAGTTTAAGCTATACAAAAAAGACAAATTTCTAACAAATATATACCTCTATACGTAGCCACAAATTTGTTTTTTTTCCTGTAGCTCAAAATACAATGTAATTTCTACCGAAACTTTGCATGAATATTCAGAACATGTGTATGTATTCATGGAATAAATGTGATAATTTTTTGGAACGCAGAAATACAGTTTTTAAATATTTTAAAAACTGAGAGCACTGGTGCTTATGTGCACCAAATTTGCTTCCTGTTCTTCCGCCCTAACCAATAAGTTGGAGCTCCTCTCGCACAACTAACGGTGTTACCCGGACCCTAGCCAGGACTATAATCATCCCGAGTGATTCGGAACTGACGATGTACTTAAGGCTCAGTGGTTACAATATTCTTGAAGACCTTCAATACTTCTTCGAGTGTCTACCACAATATCTAGGGAACGTTGAGAGCTATGTGTGATGGAATTGCTAGATTTTCGGGATTATTTTTTAAACATAAGGCTCGAGTAGAGCCCAACTTTAAATTAATAAAACCCCAACGGCAGAATTCAAACAACAACACAAGTAGACAACATAATTTTAGATGGAGGGCAGCTCCATCAGACCACAAAGAAAGAAAGCAAGAGTACATAAGACTCGGCACACCGATAGGCAACGCCCCAACGCCACACCTACTGCCAACCACTAGTACAAAAAGGGGCTTCCATCCCAACCCATTAGTCCCCAAAGATTTTGTCCCGGGACTAATGGGGTCTTTAGTCCCGATTCGGCATGGGAACCGGGACTAAAGCTCTGGGTCCAACGGCCTCCGTCGACAGCTGGTGTACGGCCCAACCGCGACTAAAGACCCAACACTATAAATACTTCTTGCATCACACTTTGCTTGTGTGTGAGCCACTTGGTGTTTCACTTCTATTTACAAGGGGTGGTGGGTTTGGCTTTTATCCTCTTATGCACAATAGGTGTTCGATGAAATGCCCGAGAGCATGATGCCACTTGTGTTCACATAAAACAAACATGATATGAAGTGTCGAAGCCACACTTAAGCGTTTCAGAATTGGGACCCAAACCTATGCTTATCTTAGAGGAGATCTTTGTCCACCAGATACTTGGCCCTGAGAATATCCGCCCAGAGGCCTTGCTCCCCAGCATACAGCCTCCAAATCCATTTGGTCAATAGACAGACATTCATGATTCTTCTGTCTACAATACCTAGCCCCCCCCCCGACATTGAGGCTTGCACATCGCAGACCATCTCACCCAATGATATTTGCGTTTCGTCCTGTTTGATTCCCAGTAGAAACGAGAGCTGGCCTTGTCCAACAGGCCATGCGTGTCCTCCCCCAAGAGGCATACAACCATCGCATGCAGCGGCAGGCTCGACAGGCGGGCGTTTATAAGTGTCAGCCTAGCGATCGAAGACATAAGTTTTCTCATCCAGGGATCTGCCCGCTTGGCGACCTTGTTAGTCAACGGGCTCCAATCCGAGGCTAGAAGGGCGCGGTCACTTACCGGCAGACCCACATAAGTGAAAGGGAAGGTGCCTCGTTTGCACTTGAGCATGTTGGCAATCCTTGTCCCCCCAGATACGTCGCCACCCACCAACATCACCTCACTCTTATGGAAGTTAATCCTGAGGCCCGACATATTCTCAAAGCAGAGAAGTATGTATTTAAGGTTGGCGATGGTAAGATCATCAGGCTGTACATGATGATGGTATCATCCGCATATTGCATGTGAGATAGCCCCCAGGTATCAAGTGTGGGATTAACCCGGCAATGTGACCCGCCTCTCTGGCCTTGTCAAGGATAGAAGCAAAGGCTTCCACCACACCCTGACACACCCCGCGTCCATTACGAAGAAGTTCCCCACCTCTCCGTTGATCGTAATAGCCGTCTAGCCTCCAGAGACAAGATTTTTAACGATAAAAATTATTCTTTGTTGCAAGTCATCTACAGGTGTACAGGTATTCTCCGTTCTTGGTTACCTCTTCAGCGGGCGGAGAACCGAGACCTATTTACGGAGGTCTGTATACGGTTGGAGGCTACGACGAGGGATACTTTTTCCCTACATGGGTGGCAGCATAGTCTACGGATTGGAGCTCCACCCTCATCCTAGGCGTTATATGATTCATCGTTTCAATATGTATTTCGCCTGTCTTTACTTTTACTTTAGCTCCATATACTTGAACGGCTGTGTGCATCCAGGTTATGCAGATGCTGGATGTAATTACTTTTCATAAGTAATAAAGCATCTTTTA
Source organism: Lolium rigidum (assembly GCF_022539505.1). Classification (NCBI taxonomy): domain Eukaryota; kingdom Viridiplantae; phylum Streptophyta; class Magnoliopsida; order Poales; family Poaceae; genus Lolium; species Lolium rigidum. The sequence goes on from NC_061512.1 coordinate 254,032,436, forward strand.
TTGAAAAAAAAGCCTCCAGAAACCAGGCCTAAAGCTCTTTTACTTTCGAAAGGAAGACACCCATCTGCTACTCTCGCGGGCGGCGGCGAAAAAAGCTTTTGCTAGAGGTGAAATTTTGGTGTAGCACGATAGATTAAGAAAACACACAAAACAATGGGAAATTTGATGTTCCGTAGCGGGTACAAATAGCATGCAAACACGGCCTATCGAACCAGTGAAATTTGAGGTTTGAGGGGTGTCTAGGTACATAGATACATATCTGAACTAAATTTGACCAAAACGATGTCAACTACTACATATACCATTCGCCAAAAAACCGCAGGAGTGATTGTCCGTACACATGTGTCCGTGCAGCCTTAGGCATCACATCACTACCAAACTAACCCAGGCAAAAATATCCCGCGTGCATGCCTGGCCCCAGCGCCACCTCAATTGCCGGCCACGACGTGACGCGACGGGAGCGAGCACGACCGGCGCGCCGCCGCCATGATCGACCGCTCCACCGAACTCTAAAACGGTCGATCGACGTCGACGCCACGCACATCTCCGTGAAGATGCAAGCATGGGTACCGTACGTGTGCTTCATGTCGCAAGCACAAATTCATATCGAGAGAGACGCATGCGTCATAATTAATTAAACTGATCAAGTGATGCGCACACTGTACAGTTACTGCTTGTACTATGTTATAGGACACGTGGAAGCTGTAAAAAAATCAAATGACGCGTACTGTATGTACGTGAGAAACTACTCTACTTTGTATGTACAGTACATACATGTGCCAGGAGAGGACAAACCATGAAAAGTCAGAGGTGCCGCGCGCACGCATGGGAGTACGCAGGCGCGACGCCCGTCGGTCGTACGCTTACTACGCCGACGACCGGCAACGGGATGCGCCGGCGCCGGTGGCCGAGACCTGCGGCGCGACGTCGGGGCGCTCGCAGCACGTGTGAGGAGGAGCACACCCGGTTGCTGCGGGCGGAGCGACGACGAGGGCGCGGCGGCAGGAGGGGCAGGTGGAGCTGGAGAGGAGCCAGACGTCGACGCAGGCGGCGTGGAAGCCGTGGCCACACGTCGGGAGCACGCGCACCTCGTCGCCGCTTGTGAATTCCGCCAGGCAGATGGCGCACTCTGGCACATCCCCAGCCTCCTCTTGTTGCTCCAGCCGCTCCGGCGTCTGCTCCGGTGCCGGCCACAGCACGGTGGGCAGCGACTGCAGCGCCTTCTTCTTGATCCCCCTGCACGGCGCCTTGGCCGCCATTGCGTCGACGGAGAAGGCGGAGGGGTTGCAGAGCCGGCAGCAGTGCGCGACGAGGGCCAGCCCGACGACGCAGAGCAGGAAGCAGAGCACGGCCCCCAGGATGAGCAGCGTGTCCGTGTGCACGCCGCCGGCGACCTTCGCCGTGGCCAGCGGCGGCGCGCCCATCTCGGTCAGGCGGCCGACGGACTCCTGCAGCAGGTGGCGCGGCATTGCAGCTCGTCCGTTCTCTGTGGGACAGTAGGACGAGATGAGATCGGGCGTAGTGGAGAGAGAGAGACAGAGGGAGGGGCCAGTTTATGTCCAGTGCGTTTGGTGGAATCGATGGAGTCGCGGAGGAGGGAAGAGTCTGGTGCTCGTTCCTGCATTTTTATAGTGTCAGGAGAGCTCGGGAATGTTGGACAATGGTCAATTTTGGTCGCTAGGGATATGATATGATTCATAATTAGGCTCAGACTAGTGAGTGGGAGTGTCACTTTCGAACAATTCCTCTTTGAATTCATGTGGCATATGCATGTTTTCATTGCTTTTTCTAAACCTCTTTTGGCTACAACTGGGCGTATGTCACCCTCGAAATTAGGTGCGATCGATCTGGACTAGTACTCTCTAATATATATACTTATATATGTATGCAACCTCTAGCTTTTCATTCTTTTTCTATCTACACTGAAGAATTGACATCTCTACTCGAGTTGCTGATACAACTTTACTGAAGTGGTTCGCATCGGAATGGACATGGCATCTTAATCTAAAGTGAGCCGACCGATCAGACGCGCGCAGACGTGGAAATGAGCATGTAAATTACATCTTGTCGCAAAGAAAGAGGGGCACGGGATTCCATTATCAAAAGCTAGAAAACGAACAAGAGAGCGAGTAGATTTTTGCTGATCAAGAAGAGGAAGGAAGAAAAGCTGCATATGCGTAGAGTAGGAGCAGCATGAGGACAGGCGAGAGCGACCAGTGTACCAGCCCCATGTGTGCCACGTCAGGTACGTGTGTCAATCCCAAGATCCATGCGGATAACATAGGCGCCGATTGTTTGGTATGGATCACATCGGGATACACATCTCGTACTACAACTGCGTGCTCAAAAGAAGGTACAGTAATTAAATCCGTCCTGATTCAATGAATGGGAATGGTCTCTCCGAGTCCTCGACGGGCCGGGTTCACTAAACAATACACATCTGAGGCCATCTCCAGCGGCGCGACGCATTTTATTGTCCGCGGGCGTTTATTTGTGTCGCGTCGTGGATGCTAAAATGTTCGTTTTTGTCCGCCCGTCCGTTTCCGTCTAGGGTGGCTCCAGCGGGGCGACGTATTTTTTTTCTATTCTCCATTTAAACATAGTTCCAAATATTATATATTGGAACATGATTTTACACAAGCTAATACATAGTTTGGAAGATGGTTTACACAAACTAATACATAGTTTGAACCATGGTTGACACAAATAAAACATTGCAAAATGAGGAAACCAGTTGTGTTGATTTCCGTATGTTCGCTGCCAAGAAAGAACATTCGAGGGCACATCCAGTCACCCAAGCCGGAAAATCCAGTCGATCTCGGTGGCCTGTTGGTTCTTTCGAGGAAGAACATCCAGAAACCTTGACTACTGGCTTCGTCTGGCTCGTAGCAATATTCGCTGCAAAGAAAGAACACTCTAAGATCTAACTATCGATGTCCGAGCCGGATTCGCCGGTGTGGTAGTGCCTGCGGCACGCTCTGTCATCAAACACCTTGACGATCATCTCGCCATCAACTTCATAGAGGAAGGTGAGCTGGCAGCCGGGCTCGAGCTCGAGGTCGCGGGCGAATTTGTCCCACCCGGTGTGCAGGTACATCTTGTCATGCCCGTCGAACAAGACCTCGACAGGCCATCGGCAGAAGTTGCAGCTGGCCTCCTGTAGCTGCAACTACGCCGGCTCGACGCCATCGACGAACTCCCGGGCGACTTGTCCAGGAGCCGCTTGATGCCGAGTGGATCGTCGTCGATGCGGAGGAGGAACTCGGCAGCGGTCCTCCTGCGAAGACGAGAGGTCGCGAGGCGACGACGACCGCTAGTGTCGTAGCTGCTCCACCACGGCGGCCTTCGCCCGGCCACGGCCCGGCAGCGCCCGAGGCCGCGGCCTCGACCGCCTCGATGGCCACCGAGTCCGAGCCATGGACTTCCTCTCGCGGCCCGGCTGCGTCGCGGGAAGAGCTAGGCGCGCGCTACGGTGGAGCTTGTGGCGGTTAGGGTTTGCTTGGAGGAGTGGATGATGAAGAAGAAGGCGCGTCCTCTTTATATAGGGCGGAGGCGAGGAGACACTGGCGCGGACGCGTGGCGCCGCCATTAACTTCGTTGGCTGAGGCGGGCGGCGGCCGCTCGGCGGCGAGGCATCGCCATTAACGTGGCACGGACTACGCGAAGCGACGCAGCTGGGCGCCGGTCGCGGCGCTGCTCGAGAAGACGTATCGACGCAGGATCGCTGCCAGGCGGGTCCGACGAAACGTCCGCCAGACGCGAGCGGATACTTTCGGCGTCCGCGCAGCGTCCGCAGAGACGCATCCGAAGCGCATATTTGGGTCAGGTTTGCGTCGCCGCAGACAGCCCAATCACTTTACGTCGCCCCGTTGGAGGAGAGCCCAAACGCATTTCCAGTCACAGCGGACGAAAACGGTCGCTCAGCGTCCATTTGCGTCGCGCCGCTGGAGATGCCCTCATGCGTAGAGATGAGCAAGGTGCACATTGCGCGGCAACACATGCATGCGTTCTTTGCTCGAACTGGCCTAAAACCGCCACTCACGACCGACGACTCGACGACTAGTGGAGAGTCGACCCCAGCCCGACGCCATGTATCGAATCATCAGCGCCGGCCTCCGGCAGCTGGAGTTGGGACGCTCTCTCCCCTTTTTGCTATGCACTTTGGCGTTTCGTTTGGATCACATTTCAATCCTTTTTCCCCACTTGTTATCTGGATGGCAATCATGGCGCGGCTAGATTATCTAGTTCCTTCCAGAAATGGTGGTCACATACTCACATGTCACATTACGAGGGATCCAAAGGGCAGGCTAAAGACAGAGATAATTAGATAAACCAGTCATATGTAAGGTAAAGTGTCCACTTGATCGATCACCCACACCCAAGGGCCAGGGTGCAGGGTAAGATTGTACAGAAGCTTCACCAGTCAACACCTAGCTAGCTGATTGGAGGTGATTTTAACCACGTATGACACTACGAGTACGCGAAAGGAAAGTACAGTACGCCCGAGGTACGGAGAGCGCGAGAGGTCAAGGAACACTCGATCAAGTTGCTGGCGCGTCTGCTCGCTGCGCGGGTGGTCAAAGCATGCATCATTCGCCTGAGAGGGATTGGGTTCGGTCTTTTTTTTTTTGGAGAAGCCTCACTGCTCGAATGTGATGCATGTTTATTATGTTCTTCCGCCCTAACCAATAAGTTGGAGCTCCTCTCGCATACATCTGGGCATGGGCAGCCCGGCCTGGACGGCCCGAAAATCCCGGGCCGGGCTGGGTCGGGCTTGCACTTCGGGCCGGGCTCGGGCCTGAAATCTGAGCCCGAACGTCGGGCCGGGCCGGGCTCGGGCCTTCATTTTCGTGCATTTTAGCCTAGTCGGGCCGGGCTTCTCGGGCCGGGCCGGGCTTTTGCTCGTTCGGGCGGGTTCGGGCTTGAATTACGAGCCCGACGGTCGGGCCGGGCCGGGCTCGGGCCTGACTTTTTACCCGCGGGCTTTTTTAAGCCCGGCCCGAAACCCGGCCCGGCCCGAAATTTTCCCAGGTGTACTCTCGCACAACTAACGGTGCTACCCGGACCCTAGCCAGGGCTTTAATCACCCCGAGTGATTCGGAGCTGACGATGTACTTAAGGCTCAGTGGTTACAATATTTTTGAAGACGTTCAATACTTCGAGTGTCTACCACAATATATAGGGAATGTTAAGAGCTATGTGCGATGGAATTGCTAGATTTTCGGGATTCTTTTCTAAACATAAGGCTCGAGCAGAGCCCGGTTTTAAATTAATAAAGCCCCAATGACAATTCAAACAACAACACAAGTAGACAACATAATTTTAGATGGAGGGCAGCTCTATCAGACCACAAAGAAAGAAAGCAATAGTACGATACATAAGATTCGGCACACCGATAGGCAACGCCCCAACGCCACACCTACTGCCAACCAACACCACAATACCCCAAACAAGAAGGAGCACTAGTCACTGTCTCTCATAGAAGCATGAAGAGCTCGAATCTTGCCAATCACCAGCTCCACCGCCTGCCGATCGACTCTCCTAGCCAGAAGCTTCCATACCTGCAGATACACAATCATTTTGTACATGCCGTCAGACGGATGGGCCGGGAACACGCCCTCTATGGTGAATTTGTTCCTAAGATTCCACAGCGTGCAAAGCAGGGAGCACACGCCAGCCATATCACTCTCCGAGTTTGGCCAACGTGGACGCGCATAAACCGAAAAATGTCGGCAAAGCACGAGGGGTTCCAAGAGCAATTTAGCAATTCTCTGACCACGCTCCACATGAAGCGCACAAGCGGGAAGCTAAAGAAGATGTGGTTATTATCTTCCACCTCCCCACATAAGGAGCAAACACCATTGGAAGGTCCCCTGCGCTTTCGGATGTTGTCATTGGATGGGAGTCTTCTTTTAGTCAACTTCCACAAAAAGATGCGGACTTTGAGAGGAGCCTTGATCTCCCACACTATCCCAAAGTGTTTGTAGGGAATGCCCTGGCAAAGACTCATGTACAAAGACCGCACAGAGAACCTCCCGTCCGGCTCCAGGGACCAGGAGATCGTATCCTACGCCTCCGATAGGTGGAGGACTTCCATCAGGCGGGAGAGATTGTCTCATTCAACTCGCTCCCCAAAGCTAAGTTCACGCCGGAATAGTGATTGTACACTCGTTATCCCGAAAAAGCACGGCGACTGTCGCGATGGGCTCCGTCGCAATGGCAAAAAGCCCTGGGAAACGGTCCTTCAGGGGTCCCCTCTCATGCCACCAATCCACCCAAAATCTAGTGGCATGGCCATTGTGAACAACATGTATGGCCCCCATGCAGAAGACATGCTTGATTTTCTGGATAGCGTTCCAGAATTGGGATCCAAACCTATGCTTATTTGAGAGGAGATGTTTGTCCACCAGATACTTGGCCCTGAGAATATCCGCCCAGAGGCCTTGCTCCCCAGCATACAGCCTCCAGATCCATTTGGTCAATAGACAAACATTCATGATTCTTGTGTCTACAACACCTAGCCCCCCCCCCCCCAGACATTTAGGCTTGCACATCACACACCATCTCATCCAATGATATTTGTGTTTCGTCCCGTTTGCTTCCCAGTAGAAACGAGATCTGGCCTTGTCCAACAGGCCATGCGTGCCCTCCCCCAAGAGGCGTACAACCATCGCATGCAACGGCAGGCTTGACAGACAGGCGTTTATAAGTGTCAGCCTAGCGGCCGAAGACATAAGTTTTCTCATCTAGGGATCCGCCCGCTTGGCGACCTTATTAGTCAACGGTCCACAATCCGAGGCTAGAAGGGCGCGGTCACTTACCGGCAGACCCAGATAAGTGAAAGGGAATGTGCCTCGTTTGCAGTTGAGCATGTTGACAATCCTGGTCCCCTCAGACACGTCGCCACCCACCAACATCACCTCACTCTTATGGAAGTTAATCCTGAGGCCCGACATATTCTCAAAGCAGAGAAATATGTATTTGAGGTTGGCGATGGCAAGATCATCAGGCTGTACATGATGATCGTACCATCCGCATATTGCAGGTGAGATACCCCCATGTATCAAGTGTGGGATTAACCCGGCAATGTGACACGCCTCTCTAGCCTTGTCAAGGATAGAAGCAAAGGCTTCCACCACACCCTGACACACCTCGCGTCCATTATGAAGAAGTTCCCCACCTCTCCGTTGATCGTAATAGCTGTCTGGCCTCCAGAGACCAGGCCTAAAGCTCTTTTACTTTCGAATAGAAGACACCTATCTGCTAATCTCGCGGCGGCGAAAAAAGCTTTTGCTACAGGTGACATTTTGGTGTAGCACGATAGATTAGGAAAACACACAAAACAATGGAAAATTTGATGCTCCGTAGCGGGTACAAATAGCATGCAAACACGCCTATCCAACCAGTGAAATTTGAGGTTCGAGGGGTGTCTAGGTACATAGATACATATCTGAACTAAATTTGACCAAAACGATGTCAACTAATTTAAAATACTCGTCACTAGTGGAAAACGGGGCAATAGGTCCGGTCCATTTGGGCCTTTAGACCCGGTTCCCGAACCGGGACCAACTAGGCGGGACTAAAGGGGGTACCCTTTAGTCCCGGTTCAAAGATAAACCGGGCCTAAAGGCCTCGACACGTGGTGCGGCCAGGAAGCTCGCGGTGGAAGGCCTTTGGTCCCGGTTCGTGGTACGAACCGGGCCTAGGTTCCTCTGCCGCGGCAGAGAATTGCTATTTCTCCGCCGCGGCACGGAGTTTAGGGCTGTACCAGCGTTTCTCGCCGCGGCGAGAAACAGGCGTTCTCTGCCACGGCAGAGTTTCAGCAATGCATATATATCATTCAAGAAACCACAAAAATCGTCATGAATATATATAGACATCGTCAACAGTACACGACATCGTCAACGGTACACGTAATGCATGCATATTTACAATACAACATGTCCTCGACGGATTTCGTTCCCCGTCACGATCCGCCGATAGTGCTCTCCACTGGGTAAGGACCTCGGTAATAAAGAATCCCGCGATTTCCTCTTGAATTGCTTTTATTTGATCCTGTTGTTATGAGAGTGTCCCGCAGGCGTGTCATCTATATTTAAAAAAGGAGATCAATATATGAATGGAACTCAATACAATAGATGGTACTAATTAAGATTAATTGTGAAAATTTGTTATCGTACACGAGTGTGGTGTATTTGGGCATCCCCACCCTTGGGACAGGGACATGTCACGCATGAAGGTGCGGACGTAGTATCCACATAAGTTATTCCCTTGTTCCTGCCTCATACACTTTACGAAAAAATAGTTCGATCAAACTAATAATCAAGCATCGTATTGAAAGTAAATATCATATATAAAGTTTCACGGACATAGCTATATATATAGTACTACTTACGTGGTAATCTCTAAATGTAAGCTCCGGTTTCCATTTACCCGAACGAGTATTGATGAACCGTTTCCAAGCCCCGCCCGGCAAAAAATAATGAGTAAATGAGTAATTGATTAGTTGATGATATCTTCGAATTAGAGCGGATGAAGATGCCAATACGAAATTGATTGAAACTACCTCTCGGAGGATGGCAGCCATGTCCGCCCATTCCGCATATTCTTTACGTTTCGAGTCCATGACGTTTACGACTCCAAGGTGAAGATCAATGATTAGGAGAATAAAGTGGAAACTCGCACAAGCATAGCTCAATGATTACGAGAATAAAGTGGAAGGTGCACAAGCATAATGTATGTTATATATAACACTCACTTGAAGTTGTAGGGAAAGAATATATCCTCTTTGTCTCCTTGCTTCTCTAAAAACATTACGATGTTGTCCTCTGTGTCCTTGGGGTACTGTCGAACCGTAACTTCATGAACTGTGTTTGTGTCTATGAACCCCGGCCGGTAGGAGCTTGCCTCTTTTGTATTCCAGCTTCTTCATTCTGCATAATTAAATGTATAGCGTACACAAAGAATATAATAAGGATAATTGTTAGTGCAAATGAATGAGCTACAAACTTAATTACACAAATAAATCACTTACAGGCCAGGTGCTATGGCTGCAGCTCTGCTCTCCAAAAGGATTCATGCCATCTGTACTTAGACCAAACCTTAAGTTCCTTGCATCCTGTGCAAAGTTTGGGAACTCTCTATCGATTTTTCTCCATTGGGATCCATCAGCAGGGTGCCTCAACATCACGTCTTTCTTACGGTCTTCTTTGTGCCATCGCAACAACCTAGCGTGCTCTTTATTCCTGAACAAGCGTTTCAGTCGTGGTATTATAGGAGCATACCACATAACCTCGGCAGGAACCCTCTTCTTGGGGCGCTCGCCCTCAACATCACCAAGTGTCATCTCGTCCGATCTTATACCGCAATGCGGTGCACACCGGACATGCATCCAAATTCTCGTACTCACCGCGGTAGAGGATGCAGTCATTAATGCATGCATGTATCTTTTGCACATCTAATCCTAGAGGGCAGACAATCTTCTTCGCTTCGTACGTACCGGCGGGCAATTCGTTACCCCTTGGAAGCTTCCTCTTAATTATTGTCAGCAACTTTCCAAATCCCGAGTCGGTGACACCGTTCTCGCCTTCCATTGCAACAATTCCAGCGTGTTGCCCTAGCTTTTTATGGCCATCTTCGCAAGTTGGGTATAACAATTTGTTGTGATCTTCTATCATCTTGTCGAAGGCCAACCTTTCCTTTTCAGTTTCACATTCTCTCCTTGCATCGAGCAATGGCCCGACCAAGATCATCATCGGCAGGCTCATCCGGTGCCTCTTGATCTTCTACTTCATTGTCTTCATTGCCTTCTGCAGATATCATCGTATTCGGGGAAATTGGGATAACCGTCATCATCCTCTTCCTCTTCTTCATTGTCTTCCATCATAACCCCTCTTTCTCCGTGCTTGGTCCAACAATAGTAACTGGGCATGAAACCGGATCGCGGAAGGTGGTCGTGAATGAGACTCGAGTGAGCGTAATTTACGATATTCTTGCAAGTCCCACATGGACAATACATGAAGCCACCATGTTTGTTTGCCTTCGTCACGGCCATAAAATTATCCAGGCCCGCGAGTGAACTCGTCAAACCGTCGGTCAATGTACATCCATTGCCGATTCATCTGCATGATATAATTAAGCCGATCAAAACCATTACGTAACATCACGATGTATATATACACATGCATTTTATCAATTGCGGATGAAAAGGATAAAGTTGTTAACCTCGATGAAGAAGAAAAAAGCAAGTTAAGTGTGGTTTGATTTGTGTAAACTCAAGTGGCAAATCCTCTTAAGCATTTCATCGAACACCTCTTGTGCATGTGAAGAAGAGAGGAGAGCAATACACCCCTCTTGTGAAGAAAGTGAAAAAATGGCTAAGTGTGGCTCACACTTGGGCAGGGGCAAGGTTATGTAGCCGAGGCGGGGCCTTTGGACCCGGTTTGTATTACAAACCGGGACTAAAGGGTTCCCCACGACCGACACGGCTCGCCGCGCCTCGCGGTGGACCCTTTAGTCCCGGTTTGTAATACAAACCGGGTCCAAAGGCCACTACCGGACAAGCTCCAGCCGGGTGGGGTCGTCCTGGGCAGAAACGAACCGGGACCAATGCCCCCATTGGACCCGGTTTGGTTCAGCACTGGGACATTTGCTTGGGACCAAAGGCCTCTTCTCCACTAGTGCGTAGAGGGGAGTACACTATACCATTCGAAAACCGCACGAGCGATTGTCCGTACACATTTGTCCGTGCAGGCTTAGGCATCATTTTCGATAAAGAGCATATATTAATATCACGGAGATACCAATTACACCCAGCCTCTGCAACAACATCATACCATAATGACATAAAGGATGCACACAACCAAAAAAAGATAGAAGAATTACAAAAAAAAAGTCCCGCTACAGAGATCGGAAACTTGAAACAACAACTCTGACACCACCAAGACAACACCAGAAGATCAGCTTCTCTCTGAAGAAAGTCCTCACTCTCAAAACAATGCCTTCAACAAGAACATTGCCGGACACAACCAATTAAAGCCAGACCTTGGATTTTCACCCTGAAAGATAGAACTCTGAACTTCTCCTTTGCAGTCGCCCCCACATACAAGTTGTTGTTTGAAGTCACGATGCACCAAGCCAATTCCACCTCACCACCAAGATCTGACCACCATTGCTCTTCCACCGATCTCGGCTTTCATGATCTTCTCCGCCAGCATCATGGAAAGAAAACGAGCTCCATGATATTAACAGCCAACAGAGCTTCGAAGCGCTCCCGCTGAAACCAAACGGCCAGATAAAAAACATGGGTGCGAACGACCGAAAATACCCAATCCAGCAATCTTCAGGCATTGATCGCACAATGAATCTCGCCGGCCGGGCCTTCCGGAACACGACAATCCAGCTAGCCCGGTGGAAAGAAGCTTCCGATTGATCTTCACTTAGCGCGAGAGAAATCCGAGGACCACCACTATTATTCGCAAAACTAGCGGTCCCCTCGCCGCCAGTCAACTACCAACCGGAGCAGAAGACATGGCAGCCATTGGTCTGCCCAGCGGTCCGCTTCCGCATCATCACGTCTAGTCGAAACGCTCCCTTGGCATTTTTGCATGCCAGGAACAGGGAGCAGCAACCATGACGAGCATCAGCGGATGGTAGTACTCCATGGAGATGTTGTAGACTTGTAGTCCCTGAAAACCATGGAGAGGTAGTCCTCGCGCGTGCCAATCAAGTGGCCCGCGATCTCGATCTGGTCGATCTGGCTCACTTCCGTCGCCATGGAAGTGTGCAGCTGTGCGTCCGCTTGAGATTCCGACGCTGCACACAACCCAGGGCATCCCGATGGAATCCGTACGAGGCGGTTGAGCCGGCGATCTCAGATGTGATCCGCCCATACCGGGAGACGAGGAGAGGGAGGTCCGCCAGAGCAAGAGAAAAACGACGAGCAGGGACGCCCCACCGCCGCCGTCCGCCGTCGAGCGGCCTCCTCCGGCGGCGGCGTGGCGAAAGGGGCGGTTTTGTTGGAGCTCTAGCGGTGGCGGCGGTTGCGCCTCGGGAGTCGCCCTCAATATCACTACCAAACTAACCCAGGCAAAAATATCCCGCGTGCGTGCCTGGCCCCGGCGCCACCTCAATTGCCGGCCACGACGTGACGCGACGGGAGCGAGCACGACCGGCGCGCCGCCGCCATGATCGACCGCTCCACCGAACTCTAAAACGGTCGATCGACGTCGACGCCACGCACATCTCCGTGAAGATGCAAGCATGGGTGCTGTACGTGTGCTTCAGGCTGCTCATAGTGGGGAGTAACATGAGGTGGTGTCATGCATAAGTTACTAGTTCATGTTACTACCTTCATAGTGGAAAGTAACTTAGAGATGGTATCATGCAAAGCCTCATTTATTAGTTTGTAGACTCATTTTATCTTGGGGTGTGTGATATTATGGTAACATAGCTAGTTACCACCTCCCTCTCTTTCTTCATTTATTGCTATGCCATGTCACCAAAACACCTTGAAGTGTGTGATGTTACTACCTAAGTTACTCCCACTATGAGCAGTCTCATGTCGCAAGCACAAATTCATATCGAGAGAGACGCATGCACTAAAGCATGAGGCGTCATAATTAACTAGACTGATCAAGTGATGCGCACACTGTACAGTTAGTGCTTGTACTATGTTATAGGACACGTGGAAGCTGTACAAAAAAAAATCAAATGACGCGTAGTGTATGTACGTGAGAAACTAGTCTACTTTGTATGTACAGTACATACATGTGCCAGGAGAGGACAAACCATGAAAAGTCAGAGGTGCGCGCGCGCGCATGGGAGTACGCAGGCGCGCCGCCCGTCGGTCGTACGCTTACTGCGCCGACGACCGGCAACGGGATGCGCCGGCGCCGGTGGCCGAGACCTGCGGCGCGACGTCGGGGCGCTCGCAGCACGTGTGAGGAGGAGCACACTCGGTTGCTGCGGGCGGAGCGACGACGAGGGCGCGGCGGCAGGAGGGGCAGGTGGAGCTGGAGAGGAGCCAGACGTCGACGCAGGCGGCGTGGAAGCCGTGGCCGCACGTCGGGAGCACGCGCACCTCGTCGCCGCTTGCGAACTCCGCCAGGCAGATGGCGCACTCCGGCACATCCCCAGCCTCCTCTTCGTGGTCCATCCGCTCCGCCGTCTGCTCCGGTGCCGGCCACAGCACGGTGGGCAGCGACTGCAGCGCCTTCTTCTTGATCCCCTTGCACGGCGCCTTGGCCACCATTGCGTCGACGGAGAAGGCGGAGGGGTTGCAGAGCCGGCAGCAGCGCGCGACGAGGGCCAGCCCGACGACGCAGAGCAGGAAGCACAGCACCGCCGCCAGGATCAGCAGCGTGTCCGTGTGCACGCCGCCGGCGACCTTCGCCTTGGCCAGTGGCGGCGCTGCCATCTCGGCCAGCCGGTCCACGGACTCCTCCAGCAGGTGGCGCGGCATTGCAGCTTGTTCGTTCTCGGTGGGGCAGGAGGAGGAGATGAGATCGAGCAGAGCGTAGTGTGGCAGCAGAGAGAGAGAGAGAGAGAGAGAGAGAGAGAGAGAGAGAGAGAGAGAGAGAGAGAGAGATGCCAGTTTAGGTCTGCGTGTGGTGGACTCGATCGAGCTGCCGAGGAGGGAAGACTCAGGTGTTCGTTCCCGCGTTTTTATAGTGTCAGTATAGCTCAGGACAATGGTGGGGATTGGTGGCTTGGGTAAGCCAGGGATATGATATTTTGATCCACGATGAAACCTTTCATGCGGCTAAGTGGGAGCGTCACTTTCGAACAATTCTCCTTTGAATTCGTGTGGCATATGCATGTTTTCATTGCTAGCTTTACTCTTTTTCGGCCATCTTTTTGCTGCAACTAGGCACATATCACGCTCCAAATTAGGTGCGACCGATCTCCACTCTAATCTATAATGTATGCAGCCTCTCTAGCTTTGCCTTTCATTTCATTTTACAGAAGAATTGACATCTCTGCTCGACTCGCAGATACAAGTTTACTTACAGCTCGTCGCAGTCGTAAAGGACAGGGCATCTTAAGTGAACCAACCGATCAGACGTGGAAATGAGCATGTAAATTCGATCTTGTGTCAACGAAAGAGGGGGCACTAGATTCCATTATCCAAAGCTAGAAAACAAAGCGCTGATGAAAAGGCAGGGAAGGCCAAAAAGTAGTAGCATAGACATGGAGTAGCTAGGAGCCTCGTGGGAACAGGTGCGACCAACCAGACCACCATGTGTAGGGTCGTCCACCACGTCAGGTATGTGTGTCAAACCCAAGCCAAGATCCGGATAACATACGTAGATAGTACTACACATACCTAAGCGGCCACACAGGTCGCGTCATCTCAGGTGAGGCGACCGGGAGGGAACCCTAACCCCCTCTTGCCGTTGACACCCTACCTTCCTCCTCCTAGGTCGATGTAGTCATATATAGGGCAATACTGGGAAAAGCCTAGTCGTCAACGGTTGTGGGGTTTCTCTTCGTCCTTTCGACCCTGGTGATGGCACAGACCCATGCCTCCGACTGGAGCGTAACATGGTCGTTGGACGCCACGGTGGCGCAACTTTTGGCGATGGCACAGCGGACAGGTGGGGTGGCGCAGTGCACTGCAAGTGAATCACTTTCTGCGGGATGCGGTGGTCGGCTAACTGGCGTGGGGAAGGGGGGGGGATCTCGCGATAGATTCGGATTGGCGGCAAGGCCTGGTTTTCGGTGCTCGGCAGTCCCACTATAGGTTCTCAGTGATAGGACAATGCAGCCGAGGTGGCCTTCTCCTTCCGTCGGAGGTGGTTGGTCAAGTTGCTCCGATGTATGTGTTGGTAGACGGAGTTTTAGTGTGGCAGTGGAGTCTCGAAGACCGTTGCGTTATGCTGGGCATGTGCAAAGTGGATGCGCTCTCTATCGTGCTGGTTCCATCGACGACACGAACGACGAAGATTATGCAGATCTCTATGTTGAAGATTGCTTGGCGATTCAGTGGTGGTGATGACTTTTGCAGCGTGCATGAGATTGCCAAGAGTCCACTTTACCGGATGATCGCTCTTGTTTTGCTTAGCGGGTGTCTCGAGGTATGCGATGTGGCGGTTCGTAGTTTACGTTGCTTTTCAGAAAATAAGTCCTTGTTAACATGACTAGTTGGCGGGTGTGTATGTGTTGTTTGGTGGCTTCGGATATTTTGATATGTATGTAATCTTTATCAGATTTTTTATTAAATAAATAAATACTAATAGAAATACAGTATGCATATTTTCAATATAGAGATCAGGCAGGTACTTCCTCCATTTCGAAGAAAAAACATACCTAGGCAGCGCCGTACGTGCATCTGTATGCTTGGAAACCAAAATGCATGCCTTGTGCGAGATAGCTTCTACGTCGTTTCGGATGGATTCTCATCACCTCGTAGTACACGACTACACGTGCGTTCTCCGCTCGAATGAATTGGCCGGCCTAAAACCGCCACTCACGACCGAAGACTCGACGAGATAGTGGAGCGGCGCGACCCCAGCCCGACGTACGCCATGTACTCTATCCAATCATCAACGCCGAACTCCGGACGCTCTCCCCTTTGGCTTTGCACTTTGGCGCTCTCTCCGGTTGGATCACGCTTTTTAATCCCTTTGCCCACTTGTTATCTTGATGGCAATCATGGCGTGGTTAGATTATCCCCTTCTCAAATCGTTGGTCAGATTGCAAGGGATCGAAAGGTCGCGGAAAAGAAGACATAAACCCGTCGGTGGCAAGTAAAGTGCGTGCCTACTGGACCAAAAGATCACCCACACCCACACCCAGGGCGCACGATAAGATTGTATACAACCTTCACCAGTCAACACCCCCAGTTAGCTCTCATTGTCTGTCTCTACTCCTAAGCTGACTCAAAAATTTGTAGCGCGGGGGCCGGGCCAAAGTACCCGAGGTATGGTACGGAGCGCGCGAGAGAGAGGTCAAGGAGCACTCGATGAATTTTAGGTTGGTGCCGCGTCTGCCTGCTACATGCCCGGGTGGTCAAAACGGGCATCATATCATTCGTCCGTGAGAGGGACTGTGTTCGGTCATTTTTGGACCAGCGTCCCTATTCGAATGTGGTGCATGTCTATCACCTTCTTCCGCCGGCTGCCCGTGCCGCACTATAAGTTGGAGAATGTCCTCTGAGGACGCCTCACTGTTATTTGGTTTGATATTCGTCTGTTGGTTCTGCAGCTCTGCTATCTGGGTGCAGACGATGCACCTAAGAGTTAAAGGGAATATCAATGGTTAGAGCATCTCCAGTCGCGTCCCCCAAACCGTCCCCCAAAGGGATTTGGGCGCGCCGGACAAAAAAAGAGTTCCAGCCGCGTCCCCCAAAGCCCATTTTTGTCCGGCGCGGCCCGATACGGTGTCCGGCGCCCCGAGCCCGTCCCCGTCCCACAGGGGACGCTCCGGGGACACCGGACACAACGAAAAGCGAGGCCAACCAACGCGGGCCCGACCCGTCAGCGGCACGGAAGGCTAAAACCCCGTCGCCTACCTTTGGTCAAGCGATGTTAATGGCGTCCCTGTTTTCCCGGGCGACGCGAGGGACGCGTCTCGTCGTGCATGGCCGCGTGGCCGTCCGCGCCGGAGTTATTGCGTGCAACCACCGACTGCCGCCGCTGTTTTAAGACGCCATGCAGTTATCGCCGCTCATAATCCTTCTCGTCGCCGCCGCCTCCCCCCTCCCAGATCCTCTCCTCGCCGCTCAAAAAATGTCGAGCTCGTCCTCCCGCAAGATCGCCGCGGCGAACGGCTTCGGACGCGGCAGCCTCACCGTGGCGGAGGCGTGGGCGCCGTACCACGCCCGTATCCGGTCCCGTCGGACATGCGGCTGCCAGCGGCGCGGGCCGGAAGATGGCCGTGAACGGCATTGGCGTTCCGCCGCCGCCAGCCGCGCACGGAGCAATGGTGGGACGCCATCAAGGCCCGTCGGGCTCAACTCACCGCCGAGGAGCGGGCGGATCCGACATGGGCGGCCAAGGACAACGACGACTGGTGGGTCACGTACTTCAAGGCCAAGTACGACGTCGAGATGCACAGCACCACCGGCCTCATCGGCGGGCCCAACAGCTGGAACAGGGAAGGCCGCGCCCTGTTCTGGGGCGTTCCGGGGCGCACCCTCGAGAACGTCATCCACGGCCTCCGCAACGGCGCTCCAAGGCTGGAGATGCCGCCGTCGCCGCCGCCGTCTCCTCAATGGCAGCCGAGGAGGACGACGTACTCGTCCTCCTCGCACTCTTCTTCCTCGGGACCGGCGCGATCGACGCCGTCCTCGTCGTACCGGTCGGCGCGCGTACACCGTTCCCAAACGGGAGGTCAAGGAGGAGCCGGCGACGCCCGTCAACACGAGGCGTGGCGGTAGCGGCAGCGGGCGGCAGCAAGGAGGCGCCCTCCTCATCCCGAGCCGGAGGTGAAGGAGGAGCCGGAGGAAGCGTCGCGAGCGGCGCTGCCGGCGGAGTACGAGCGGCGCAGCGCGCTCATCGCCGCAGCCGACGACCCCGAGGACCGCCCGAGGCTGCGGGCGGCGTTCTTGGCGTCCATGGACAACAAGGACGTCCGGAGGGGCGACCTGGACGCGGCGATCGCCATGTCCATCCGCGACTCCGGCAAGCCGTCGGTGGACCTCACCGACGACGGCGAGGCGGGACCAAGCGGCTTGGTGAAGGACGAGCCCGTGGACGAGCCCGTCGACGAGCACGTCAACGGTGAGGTCGTCACCGACGAGATGTACAACTTCCAGCAGTACTACGACGCCTCCGGCCGCCGCAAGTGGTTCTAGATTAGGTTTAGTTTTAAAGTTAGTCAAATTTCGTTCGAATCTATGTAAGTTTGGACGAATCTAATCGAATCTAGTTAAGTTTAAAATTTGCGAAATTTTGTTTGGGGGACGCGACTGGGGAGCGACGTCCCCCAAACGCGGCACGAACGAAACACGTCCCCCAAACGCTCAATCCGACGCGGTTTGGGGGACGCGACTGGAGATGCTCTTACAATACAGGTGGATGTTTATTTTTGAATTGTGGTTTTCGTAGACCTGAAAACAACTGTGAGAGGGTTGGGGGGGGGGGGGGGCATGGCCCCCCACTCGATTTTTACAACTTAGTGGTATGTGTTCATACTTGTAGGAAGAAAGTTTGGTTTTCTTGAAGTGTCTATATAAGTGCCTAGTCATGTGATTTGCACCACCAATATCGTCTTGGACCGTCCGCCCCTCCTCGTAGGCAAGTAGTTTGCGTGAGCAAGCGAGCTGTGGCCATAGCGGCTTACTTGCCGGGAGAGAGAAATGTGTTGTTCGCTGAAACAAGTTGACGAGAGTATTATTACAATTGTCTTTGTACTATTCTGTTTTACGTGTATGCTCATAGCTCCTTGCAGGAAATACATACCAAGTTGTGTAGACTGATATTGTATCGGAGTACTCCCTCTGATTTGACTTAAGTTTATCTAGATACACATGTATCTAGTCAATAAATACATCTAGATACATCCACATATTGGCAAAGTTTAGCCAGTTAATTTGGATCGGAGGGACTATTATAATTTATGGGTGGATACATGCCGCTTGTTACTGTACACACAACTTTGCTTTCCATATACTCCCTCCATCCCTAAAAAAAGTTGATTAACTTTATGTAGTTACGGATGTATATAGACATATTTTAGTTATAGATAAATTTGTATCAAGAAAAATTAATCGAGTGCGAATACCTTTGGCGAAAATACACATAAAGTTGTTTTCTTTTCTCGCTTGTTCCTTGGGGGAAAAAGTAGCATATCTGGTTGTTCAAGGCCAAGACCGCGAAGAAAATATCTCGAGCAGTAGGCCCATGGACCACGAGCCATGCAGCATGAGTGATCCGCCAAGGAGTTCTATCCAGGGCCCGTCTGGCTATCCTGAGTTTACCAGGAGAAGTGGGCAGTGATTATTCCCACAAGACAAATAGGAGCAGAATTTTTTTGGCAGGAGCAGAGATCGTCGTCTCATCAGGCAACAAGAGAAAAGGAAAGGTACAAAATAAATGTAAAGGTAAGAAAAATAAAGTTACTGGAGCTTCCTTTCCCAGTCGGGCGCACTACAGGAATCGACGTAGACGCCGACGGCCGGCTGCCCTCGGCGTAGCCACGCCTGGCCCTCGGCGTAGGCTACGCCGACGGCAGCCCTCGGCATAGCCCCTCGGCGTCCAGGTCCCTCGGCACTCGTCATCGTGCCGTCCGGCGTAGGGCCGGCCGCTCGGCGTATGCCGGCCATGCCGACGGTGCGACTTCCCTCGGCGTAGCTGCCCTCGGCGTTTGGCCACGGCCGGCCGTCTCCGTTAACGGTGCTCCGTCGTGACGCCGACGGTAATCCCTCGGCATAGCCCGGCCATCTCGCGCGCCGTGGGGGCGACGTGGCGCATCGCATGGCTGCCACGTACGGAGTCTATGCCGACGGCCCGGCCCTCGGCGTCTGCATGGCGCATGCAGCCAGGCCTCCTCGCGGGTGGGCGACGTGGCACGTCGTGGCGCCGCCAGCTGTGCCTCTATGCCGAGGGCAACCCCCTCGGCATATACTTGATCCATGCAGCCAGGCCGTGGACACGCGGCGAGCTCGGGCGCGTCGGGCTACGCCGAGGGCAACCCCTCGGCATAGACCCGACCATATGGCCCTATGTCGGGGTCTATGCCGACGGCCTTACCCTCGGCATAGGGCCCGCCATTTTTTTGTTTTCCAGTTCCAGTTCCAAGTGCAATCCAGTTCCAGTTCCAGTTCATATAATCCACCAAATTCACATAAATATCATATAATCGACCAAATTCATCCAAAATCGACCAAATTCGTCATAATTCACGTAAATAGCATGAAATCCACATAGTAGCATACAAATACATCCAAATTCATCCAAAATCACCATAATTCACATAAATAGCATGAAATCCACATAGTAGCATACATGGTGCATGTAGTAGCATACAAGAGGAGAGTGCCATGTCATCCAATACATAGTAGTAGGTAGCAAATGATGGCAAGCAAGAAGCCCGGTGCCGACTAGCGGAGGAAGGACCCGGGCGGGGTGTGTCCACCCACATCCTTGGCGAAACGAGCAGCCCGGGGTTTCGCTCCGTAGAAGCTGCGGAAGAACCACCCGGAGAAGGACCGGTAGCACGCCCGGGAGAAGTCGACGGAGAGGCACCGGGAGTAGTCCCGGGAGTAGTCGACGGAGAGACACCGGCGAACGCCCGAGAGACCGACCACCTTCATGAACCGGTGTGACCTCGCGCCCACCCGGCGATGCCCGGTTCCCGGACCATCCCGTTCCCTACGTGTTCCCTACATGTTAGCAACCGATGTCTACGTTCCCCCTCCTTTCTCGTAGACAGTGTTGGGCCTCCAAGAGCGAGAGGTTTGTAGAACAGCAGCAAGTTTCCCTTAAGTGGATACCCAAGGTTTATCGAACTCGGGAGGAAGAGGTCAAAGATATCCCTCTCATGCAACCCCGCAACCACAAAGCAAGAAGTCTCTTGTGTCCCCAACACACCAAATAGGTGCACTAGTTCGGCGAAGAGATAGTGAAATACGGGTGGTATAAATAAGTATGAGCAGAGTAGCAACGGTGCCGAAAAGTGCTTGGCGTGTAGTTGATGGTGGTGGTATTGCAGCAAGTAGTAACGCAAGAAAACAAGTAACAAGCAGTAGTAACTCGACAGTAGTAAGGCAGCAGTAGTAAACAAGCAAGTAGTAACTCAGCAGTATTTAGGAACAAGGCCTAGGGATTACACTTTCACTAGTGGACACTCTCAACATTGATCACATAACGTAACAGTATAAATGCATACTCTACACTTTTGTTGGATGATGAACACATTGCGTAGGATTACACGAACCCTCAATGCCGGAGTTAACAAGCTCCACAATAATGCTCATGTTTAAGTAACCTTCAGTGTAAGATAGATCAACGAGACTAAACCAAGTACTAGCATAGCATGCACACCTGTCACCTTCATGCATATGTAGGAGGAATAGATCACATCAATATTATCATAGCAATAGTTAACTCCATAATCTACAAGAGATCATGATCATAGCATAAACCAAGTACTAACACGGTGCACGCACCGTCACCTTTGCACACATGCAGGAGGAATAAACTACTTTAATAACAAATCACTAGAGTAGCACATAGATAGTAGTGATACAAACATGCTCGCAATCATAAAGAGATATAAATAAGCACCTCACTATGCCATTCAATGAGTAAGTATTCTCGTGAAATCTAGCCTAAGAGACCCACACGGTGCACACACTCGTCACCTTTACACACGTGGGACGAGGAGTCTCCGGAGATCACATAAGTAAAACTCACTTGGCTAGCATAATGACATCTAGATTACAAGCATCATCATATGAATCTCAATCATGTAAGGCAGCTCATGAGATTATTGTATTGACACACATAGGAGAGAGATGAACCACATAGCTACCGCAGTACAGCCCCGAGCCTCGATGGAGAACTACTCCCTCCTCATGGGAGCAGCAGCGGTGATGGAGATGGCGGTGGAGATGGCAGCGGTGTCGATGGAGAAGCCTTCCGGGGGCACTTCCCCGCTCCGGCAGCGTGCGCCGAACAGAGATCCCGTCCCCGGATCTTGGCTTCGCGATGGCGGCGGCTCTGGCAGGTTTCTGTGTGTTTCGTCAATTGGTGTCGGTTTTTCTGATCCAGGGGCTTCTTATAGGCGAAGAGGCGGCGCCAGGGGGTCGAAGGGCTGGCCAAACCCTAGGGGGGCGCGGGCCACCCCTAGGCCGCGCCAGGGTATGGTGTGGTGGGCCTGTGCCCCCCTCTGGTCCCTCTCGTGTGTTCCGGATGCTTCCGGGGATTCTAAGATCTTTGGCGTTGATTTCGTCCGATTCCGAGAATATTTCGTTACTAGGATTTCGAAACCAAAAACAAGAGTAAAACGAGAACCGGCACTTCGGCATCTTGTTAATAGGTTAGTTCCGTAAAATGCACGAATATGACATAAAGTGTGCATAAAACATGTAGATAACATCAATAATGTGGCATGGAACACAAGAAATTATCGATACGTTGGAGACGTATCAGCATCCCTAAGCTTAGTTCTCGCTCGTCCCGAGCGGGTAAAACGATAACAAAGATAATTTCTGAGTGACATGCCATCATAAACTTGATCATACTATTTGTAAAGCATATGTAGTGAATGCAGCGATCAAAACAATGTATATGACATGGGTAAACAACTCGAATCATAAAGCAAAGACTTTTCATGAATAGCACTTCAAGACAAACATCAATAAGTCTTGCATAAGAGTTAACTCATAAAGTAATAATTCAAAGTAAAGGTATTGAAGCAACACAAAGGAAGATGAAGTTTCAGCGGTTGCTTTCAACTTATAACATGTATATCTCATGGATAATTGTCAATGCAAAGCAATATAACAAATGCAATATGCAAATATGTAAGAATCAATGCACAAGTCCACACAAGTGTTTGCTTCTTGAGATGGAGAGAAATAGGTGAACCGACTCAACAATGAAAGTAAAAGAATGGTCCTCCATAGAGGAAAAGCATCGATTGCTATATTTGTGCTAGAGCTTTGATTTTGAAAACATGAAACAATTTTGTCAACGGTAGTAATAAAGCATATGCATTATGTAAATTATATCTTATAAGTTGCAAGCCTCATGCATAGTGTACCAATAGTGCCCGCACCTTGTCCTAATTAGCTTGGACTACCCGGATTATCACCGCAATACATATGCTTTAACCAAGTTTCACAAAGGGGTACCTCTATGCCGCCCGTACAAAGGTCTAAGGAGAAAGCTCGCATTTGGATTTCTCGCTTTTGATTATTCTCAACTTAGACATCCATACCGGGACAACATAGACAACAGATAATGGACTCCTCTTTTAATGCTTTAAGCATTTGACAACAATTAATTCTTTTCTCATTAGAGATTTGAGGATGTTTGTCCAAAACTGAAACTTCCACCATGGAACATGGCTTTAGTTAGCGGCCCAATGTTCTTCTCTCACAATATGCATGCTCAAACCATTCAACTCAGTGTAGATCGCCCTTACTTCGTACAAGACGAACATGCATAGCAACTCACATGAAATTCAACAATGAGTTGATGGCGTTCCCCGATAAACATGGTTATCGCACAACGAGCAACTTAATAAGAGATAAAGTGCATAATTACATATTCAATACCACAATAGTTTTTAAGCTATTTGTCCCATGAGCTATATATTGCAAAGGTGAATGATGGAATTTTAAAGGTAGCACTCAAGCAATTTACTTTGGAATGGCGGGAAAATACCATGTAGTAGGTAGGTATGGTGGACACAAATGGCATAGTGGTTGGCTCAAGTATTTTGGATGCATGAGAAGTATTCCCTCTCGATACAAGGTTTAGGCTAGCAAGGCTTATTTGAAACAAACACAAGGATGAACCGGTGCAGCAAAACTCACATAAAAGACATATTGAAAGCATTATAAGACTCTACACCGTCTTCCTTGTTGTTCAAACTCAATACTAGAAATTATCTAGACCTTAGAGAAACCAATTATGCAAACCAAATTTTAGCATGCTCTATGTATTCTTCACTAATAGGTGCAAAGTATATGATGCAAGAGCTTAGACATGAGCACAACAATTGCCAAGTATCACATTACCCAAGACATTATAGCAATTACTACATGTATCATTTTCCAATTCCAACCATATAACAATTTAACGAAGAGGAAACTTCGCCATGAATATTATGAGCTAAGAACAAATGTGTTCATACGAACCAGCGGAGCGTGTCTCTCTCCCACACAAGCATGATGTAATCCAATTTATTCAAACACAAACAAAAATAGAAACAAACAAACAGACGCTCCAAGTAAAGCACATAAGATGTGGCCGAATAAAAATGTAGTTTCAGGGGAGGAACCTGATAATTGGTTGATGAAGAAGGGGATGCCTTGGGCATCCCCAAGCTTAGACGCTTGAGTCTTCTTGATATATGCAGGGGTGAACCACCGGGTGCATCCCCAAGCTTAGAGCTTTCACTCTCCTTGATCATAGTATATCATCCTCCTCTCTTGACCCTTGAAAACTTCCTCCACACCAAACTCGAAACAACTCGTTAGAGGGTTAGTGGACAATAAAAATTCACATGTTCAGAGGTGACACAATCATTCTTAACACTTCTGGACATTGCATAAAGCTACTGGACATTAATGGATCAAAGAAATTCATCCAACATAGCAAAAGAGGCAATGCGAAATAAAAGGCGGAATCTGTCAAAACAGAACAGTCCGTAAAGATGGATTTTATTAGGCCACCAGACTTGCTCAAATGAAAATGCTCAAATTGAATGAAAGTTGCGTACATATCTGAGGATCATGCACGTAAATTGGCATAATTTTCTGAGCTTCCTGCAGGGCAGTGGGCTCAGATTCGTGACAGCAAAGAAATCTGGAACTGCGCAGTAATCCAAATCTAGTACTTACTTTTCTATCAACGACTTTACTTGGCACAACAAAACACAAAGCTAAGATAAGGAGAGGTTGCTACAGTAGTAAACAACTTCCAAAACACAAATATAAAACAAAGTACTGTAGCAAAATAACACATGGGTTATCTCCCAAGAAGTTCTTTCTTTTTAGCCATTAAGATGGGCTCAGCAGTTTTAATGATGCACTCGCAAGAAATAGTATTTGAAGCAAAAGAGAGCATCAAGAGGCAAATTCAAAACACATTTAAGTCTAACATGCTTCCTATGCATAGGAATTTTGTAAATAAACAAGTTCATGAAGAGCAAAGTAACAAGCATAGGAAGATAAAACAAGTGTAGCTTCAAAAATTTCAGCACATAGAGAGGCATTTTAGTAACATGAAAATTTCTACAACCATATTTTCCTCTCTCATAATAACTTTCAGTAGCATCATGAGAAAACTCAACAATATAACTATCAAATGAAACATTCTTATCATGAGTCTCATGCATAAAATTATTACTACTCCCAACATAAGCATAATCAATTTTATTAGTTGTAGTGGGAGCAAATTCAACAAAGTAGCTATCATTATTATTCTCATCAAGTGTAGGAGGCATAGTATAATCACAACAAAATTTACTCTCCATAGTAGGTTGTACCAAAAGACCACTATTATAATCATCACAAATAGGAGGCAAAGTATCATCAAAGAAAATTTTCTCCTCAATGCTTGGGGGACTAAAAATATCATGCAAACCAGACTTCCCCAAGCTTAGAACTTTCTATATTATTGTCAACAATGGTGTCCAAAGCGTTCATACTAATATTACTACCAGCATGCAAAGAAGATTTCATAGGTTTTTTAATTTTCGCATCAAACAATCCATGTTTTAAATCAGGAAATAGAATAAGAAGCTCACTCTTGTACATTATGCCAAACTAGTGTAAACAAGAAACAAAAAGATGCAATTGCAGGATCTAAAGGAAATAGCTTCGAGCACACACACGACGGCGCCGGAAAAATACTTTACCTGAGACCGTAGTATGAGAGCCTTTTACCTTTCCTCCCCGGCAACGGCGCCGTGAAAAGTGCTTGATGTCTACGTTCCCCCTCCTTTCCTGTAGACAGGTGTTGGGCCTCCAAGAGCGAGAGGTTTGTAGAACAGCTGAGCAAGTTTCCCTTAAGTGGATACCCAAGGTTTATCGAACTCAGGGAGGAAGAGGTCAAAGATATCCCTCTCATGCAACCCCGCAACCACAAAGCAAGAAGTCTCTTGTGTCCCCAACACACCAAATAGGTGCACTAGTTCGGCGAAGAGATAGTGAAATACAGGTGGTATAAATAAGTATGAGCAGAGAGCAACGGTGCCGTAAAAGTGCTTGGCGTGTAGTTGATGGTGGTGGTATTGCAGCAAGTAGTAACGCTAGAGAAACAAGAACAAGCGTAGTAACTCAGCAGTAGTAAGGCAGCAGTAGTAAACAAGCAAGTAGTAACTCAGCAGTATTTAGGAACAAGGCCTAGGGATTACACTTTCACTAGTGGACACTCTCAACATTGATCACATAACGTAACAGTATAAATGCATACTCTACACTTTTGTTGGATGATGAACACATTGCGTAGGATTACACGAACCCTCAATGCCGGAGTTAACAAGCTCCACAATAATGCTCATGTTTAAGTAACCTTCGGTGTAAGATAGATCAACGAGACTAAACCAAGTACTAGCATAGCATGCACACTCGTCACCTTCATGCATATGTAGGAGGAATAGATCACATCAATATTATCATAGCAATAGTTAACTCCATAATCTACAAGAGATCATGATCATAGCATAAACCAAGTACTAACACGGTGCACGCATCTGTCACCTTTGCACACATGCAGGAGGAATAAACTACTTTAATAACAAATCACTAGAGTAGCACATAGATAGTAGTGATACAAACATGCTCGCAATCATAAAGAGATATAAATAAGCACCTCACTATGCCATTCAATGAGTAAGTATTCTCATGAAATCTAGCCTAAGAGACCCACACGGTGCACACACTGTCACCTTTACACACGTGGGACGAGGAGTCTCCGGAGATCACATAAGTAAAACTCACTTGGCTAGCATAATGACATCTAGATTACAAGCATCATCATATGAATCTCAATCATGTAAGGCAGCTCATGAGATTATTGTATTGACACACATAGGAGAGAGATGAACCACATAGCTACCGGTACAGCCCCGAGCCTCGATGGAGAACTACTCCCTCCTCATGGGAGCAGCAGGCGGTGATGAAGATGGCGGTGGAGATGGCAGCGGTGTCGATGGAGAAGCCTTCCGGGGGCACTTCCCCGCTCCGGCACGTGTCGGAACAGAGATCCCTGTCCCCGGATCTTGGCTTCGCGATGGCGGCGGCTCCGGCAGGTTTCGTGTGTTTCGTCAATTGGTGTCGGGTTTTCTGGTCCGGGGGCTTCTTATAGGCGAAGAGGCGGCGCCGGGGGTCGAAGGGCTGGCCAAACCCTAGGGGGGCGCGGGCCACCCCTAGGCCGCGCCGGGGTATGGTGTGGTGGGCTCCGTGCCCCCCCTCCGGTCCCTCTCGTGTGTTCCGGATGCTTCCGGGGATTCTAAGATCTTTGGCGTTGATTTCGTCCGATTCCGAGAATATTTCGTTACTAGGATTTCGAAACCAAAAACAGCAGAAAACGAACCGGCACTTCGGCATCTTGTTAATAGGTTAGTTCCAGAAAATGCACGAATATGACATAAAGTGTGCATAAAACATGTAGATAACATCAATAATGTGGCATGGAACACAAGAAATTATCGATACGTTGGAGACGTATCAGCAACTTGCGAGGCAAAGGAAAGTGGTAACTACCGGTTTGGCAAAGAACTTACCTCCGGTGTGGATCCGTAGTAAGTCGCAGCGAAAGCTGCCCTCGATGGCATGATAGGCATGTCCCCCGCCACGGTAACCGGAGCCGGTGGCGGTGTACCGTAGACATAGAAATCATCATTTCCTGCAAGATAGGTTACAAGTTAGGCTTTGCGAAATAAAGCATCAAACCGAGACTTGTCATCTACTTGCGTGAAGAAAGATTCGGACTTACTCCTATATACGCCATGTAGGCCGTATTCCGCCTATTCCACTGGCGGCGGCTCAGCCGATACGCTTCATTGCAGAGCTTCGAAGGCCGCCTCGAACTCGAGCTACAATTTCGAAACAATGAATCTCGTAAACACTTAGCCATGTAGGAAGGAAAACCGGAAAGAGGATGAAAATGAGGAAACTTACATCGTAGGCGGGTGGACGAGCAGGCCGTGGACGAGGCCGGGGGCCGTCGGCGGTGAGGGTATGCTTGAGGCGCGTGTAGCTCGTGGAGTGGGTAGGCTTGACCACCTTATTCATCCAAGGGAAACGGCCATGCGGACGCCCGTGCCCCGACAGGACCAACGACTCCTCGTCGACCGGAATGCTCAAGGGGTCATCCACCTCGGGGTGACGAGACTTGACCATGTCGCAGTAGTCCTCCTTGGCGGCCTTGGCATTGCCGTAGTACCGTAGGCCGAGGCAATGCGGGATTGGGCTTCGCTTCGTCCGCATCATGTCATATATCCGGGCATCATGAAGCACCACCCCGGGTGGTGCCTCGGCCACCCGCATCGCGAAAAGAAAAGTTAAGCGTACCACAAATGAGACATGGCGGGAAATGAATGAAGGTCGTTCCATGTATATACATACCTTTTTCCCCTTGAAGCGGGTGTAGTCGCGGTTTCCCGCGCAAAGGTGTGCCACCTGGTGCCTCGGTTCTCCATGTTACGCCTCGACACGGCCGCAAACTCCTCGTCCCGCCCGAGCCACCTCGCCTCTAATCAGCTCCTCCCATGCCTCCCTATGCTGCTCGGACCCACTCGGGACAAACCCGAAAACGCAATACTCAGTCTCAAGATAATTCAATGAAAACTTAGCAAGCAATGTAGAATCTCATTGACATTTTACTCACCGACATGTACTCCTCAATGGTCATTGCCCATTCGTCCGTAGGCTCGTTACCAACATAGTACTCCTTCTTGACCCTCTTACCCTTGCTAGCCCGTAAGGCACTAGCGCTCGGTGAACTTTTGGTTGTACCACTGCCGCGGTGTCAACCTCTCGCAAGCGCCACGCAAAGTGAGACGCGCCTGCGTGTCATGCTCCGGGTCCACACGATAGAAGCACTTCAATCATGCATAAATCAGTTGTGAAAGTCATGAGTTAGCACATTAGGGTCATCAACTATGAACGGTGCTCGAGAAATATATGCCTTACCCGTAACTTGGTGGTCACAGACCTCAGCAAGCTGTCGCGAAGCCTACGGCAGGGGCATCCTCATAGTCCGCCCAAGTAGTGGCTAGCTTCGTCGGGCCACCGGGGACCGTGCTAAGGGGAGTGTATCCGCCGGGCCGTAACTTCTTAATCGTAGCCCCAAGCAAGTCAGTTAGGGCATGCGGGGGGCTTGGCATCCCATGTCCAAATTGCTTGCTGCAAATAAATCACACATTAGTACACATGCCAAATTGTTTATTATGCCCAAGATGAAAATACATGTTCGAAATTTCCGAAGTAGTACACTTACTCATCGCTCGAAGGAATGATAAGGGCCTTGTCATCATGGGTCTTCGGCTCCTTCCTCGCATCGGGGACTCTAGCTTCTCCACGAAGCTTCAAGGGCTTCGGCCACCTCGTCCTCCACCTCGTCCTCCTCGTCCTCGTCCTCGACCTCCACCTCGTCCTCCTCGACCTCGTCCTCCATCGGTACCATCGGCGTAACGCGGATTTTGCACCGGGGCTCGATCACTCCGTCTAGTGGGTCTAGGAATATTCCTCTTCACCTCGCGCCGCCGTCTTAAGCAAGCTCTCGGAGTCCGCCTTGCCGCTCGCTCATATTGTCCGATCACCCGCATTGAGAAGAATAAAACAGCTTAAGCACAAAGACATATTATATGAAGATACTAAGAATAAAAGGCACAATGCAATTAAGAAGCATGTTGACATAATAAAATGAAGATACTAAGAATAAAAGGCACAATGCAATTAAGAAGCATGTTGACATAATAAAATGAAGATACTAAGAATAAAAGGCACAATGCAATTAAGAAGCATGTTGACATAATAAATACTAAGAATAAAAGACCCTCACCAGCCATCATCGCTCTCATGCTCACTCTCATACTCCATCTCTTTCTCTTTCTCTTTCTCTTTCTCGGCCCACTATCACTATCACTATCTTGTGAGTACAAAGTTGAAGGGTCGACGGGTGGAGGCTCATCATAATTGTCATTCGCCTCAAGTAACTTCTCGAGCATAGATATGTCCTTTAGATCCACCACTCGACTCACCACGAGTTTCGCATCGTTCCGAGGTCCTCTTGAACAAACGGTTCTAAAATATATTCCCGAAGTCCCGTTCCTCTTGATAGAAAATCCCTCGTATGTCACGGGGTCAATGTTGTTGTAATCATCCTCGGAGGGAATCGGTAGGTTACCATGTGGCGATACTCGGAAGACGACTTCCCAACCCTTGAGTTCCGCTTTCCGGCATGGGTAGGGCAAATAATAAACTTGCTTGGCTTGGTGAGCCACAATAAAGACATCGGCTCCGCTATAGGTGGTTGAAGGCTTAACTTCAACTAACCCAATGGACTTATCACTTCTCTCGTCCACCTATTGGGTCGAACCAATGACACTTGAACACGACGATATTGAGTTGCACGTTCGTACGATTGAATGTCAACTCGTATACACTTTGTAACCTTCCGTAGTAATCAAAGTTGTTGGCTCCTTTGGTGAAGACCCCAGTATTTATCGTTTTGGGATTCGCCCGGCCCTTCCGGTGCGTCTCCGTGTGGAAGCGAAACCCATTCACATCATACTTCTCATACTTGGTCACCTCACGGCTACAACCTTGGGAAACACATTTCAACTCATCTATCATATCAACGTTTCTCTCACGGCCCTACAAGAACATTTCAAATTTGTTGTGTGCATTAGTTACGTGTAATAAGAGGGACAAGTCACGTGTTGCAATGTAAGAGGAAAGGTTAGAAATTACTTTTTCCATGAACCATGTCACAAAGTTTTTATTAATTCCGGGAGCACCGTCTTTCAAGAGAGTGTCCATCTCCGAGGTTTCGGGCAATTCATCATACGGCCACATTTCATCCGTGAATTCGTTGAAAGGAGAAAATAAGCATTAGACCGAGACGAGGTTACTAGCTGCAAAGTAATTTGTTCACCATTTTACCTTACGAATGGGATCACTTCCTCCATGTTCATAAGCACATATAGCATTATACAATCCTTCTCTTCGTTCTCCAGCTTATATTTTGTTCCTTTACCAGCCTTGCCACCGGGGAATTGGAATAGTTTTAGCTTGGGGTCATTCTCGGGCACGTCGACATTGTAACGAGTGACCGGGTTATGCTGAGTGGGAACATCATCGGGATAGTACGTTGTCGCGGCATCTCGCCATCTCCCGAAGGCATATTGCCTCAGCTATGCATGCTTCAATCTTGGCCTTGTTTCCAGTTATCTTTCGAATATACTTAAACTCTCTCTCAATACAGAATCGCCAACGAAACCGCACCGGACCACCCAAGAGTGCCTCGTTGGCGAGGTGCACAATGAGATGTGCCATCGGAGTAAAGAAGCTCGGCGGAAATATCATCTCCAAATTGCATAGCAACTCCGGCACCGTATGTTGTAGCTTTGCAATAACCTCGGGACATATCCGCTTAGCACGTAGCGTGCGGAAGAAATGGCTCAACCGCGCAAGCACTCGCCGGACTTTCTCGGGATATACCCTCGAAGCATCACCGGCATGAGCCGCCGAATCCATATATGATAGTCGTGACTCTTGAGCCCGGTGACTTTTCCCGTCGAAAGATTAACTCCCTTACTCATATTCGAGCAATAACCATCCGGGAACATCACGACGTATTTGAGCCACGCGAATGCCTCCTTCTTTTGGATGGAATCAAGGCAGAAGTTGGCATGCGGCTTGAACCAATTCTTTTGACGGCCAATAGGACGCTTCATGTGTAATTTTTCCCTATCACAGAGGATCTCAATATCGACTCTAGCCTTGACATTATCCTTTGACTTCCCGGAATGTTCAGGCATGTGTGAAAGACGGACTCCGCGACATTCTTTACAGTGTGCATCACATCGATGTTATGGGGAAGTTCGAGGTCCATGTAATACTCGAGCTTCGTTAAAGCCGCCTCGTGAGTCCAGTTGTGCGTTACACCATATCCCTCAAATTGATGGCCGGCTAGGCGTCGCCGCCGCACGAGAGCACGTAGCTCGGCTTCAACAAGTGTACCATCAAACTTCGGCACATCTTTTTTTCATGCACAACTTTGCCCTTCTTGAAGTTCTTTTTGTCTTCTCTAAACGGATGCCTCCTTTTGAGGAACTCGTCGATTCGTGTCAAACGCAACATACTTGCGACCCTTCCGTAGCCAAAGGAACTCAAGCCGATGCTCGCACACCGGGCATGGCCACTTACCACTCGTACACCATCCACATGTTAGGGCGTACCCGGCATGTCATGCATGGTATACCGCAACCAAACTCTCATGCGAAGTTTGTCTTCGATGCTCTGGCCGTACGTCAATGTCCCGTGGTGCCAAGAGTGGTTCAAATCTTCCACAATCGGCCGCATGTAGACACTCAAATTCTTCCCGGTAATGAGGGCCTGGAATGATCAGCGACAAAACATGGTCTTCCTCGTCATTAGGACTCCGGGAGGGAGATTGAGCGGAATAACAAACACGGGCCAGCAATCGTAATTGGCAAGTGGACATACCATATGGATTGAAGCCATCCGTTGCTATCGCAATTCCGACATTCCGAGCCTCGGCTGCCTTAAGGCGGTGTTTTGTATCGAAGTTCTTCCATGCCGTACCATCGGATGGATGTCCCATCTTCAACTTCTTGTTTTCGTCCACGAATCTCTTCCCATACTTGTGCCACGTCATCCGTTTGGCTGTCTCCTCGTGCATGTCAAGCCGCCGGATTCTTTTATGAATGGGAGATATCGAAGAATCGACTTTGCGGTGCTTGACTCGCCTCACCTCGACCATCCTTTCCCGTTACCTCTTCATACCTA
This sequence comes from Lolium rigidum, assembly GCF_022539505.1. Classification (NCBI taxonomy): domain Eukaryota; kingdom Viridiplantae; phylum Streptophyta; class Magnoliopsida; order Poales; family Poaceae; genus Lolium; species Lolium rigidum. The sequence continues at coordinate 254,065,095 of NC_061512.1, forward strand.
GACTCGCTTACGGATGGGACGAGCATTTGTCCTCCGCATACCGTCTCCAAAATAGAACGCAGCCTTTCTGGACAACAGCCTATCCTTTGATAATCCATGTTGAGGTCCTTCATAATTCTCCTCGTCGCGTGCGTGCTTTGAGGCGTACTAATGATCTTTGGGCAACATGTTACCGCTTGTTTTCGGACTTGCTTCAAAGCCCTCACGGGTGGTGTTGTACCGGGTCTTGTCGGCTAGACATTGGGAGATGGCATCGAGCCGAGAAATCGCGGCGCCCTCGTACAGAGGCCTCTTAGCCGCGGCAATCATATCATAGAAGGCCTTCGCGGTTGGCTCTGGTTCCTCCGGTTCCGGCGGCGCTCCGGCTCGGCGGCGCCTCCGGTTCCGGCGGTGAATCCGGACATCGGCATGGACGAGATCATCTAGAAAGTCTCTAACTCCATCGTACGCATTGCCATTGAGCCGCTGCCGCATCACCTCACCTCCGTCACGTTCGCGCTCATCAAAGTCGATTTCCGTGACGTACCCATGCATATACCCATATTGCAGAAGGTGTCTATACATTTCATCCTTCCCACGACGTTGACGCTTCACGCAGCGAACACAGGGGCAAAGTGCCCGAACCAGCCCCTTTGTACCACGCGCTAACTCATTGAGTAACAGTAAAATGGGTCTAGCTAGGAGCCACCACAGCGAACTGAGAGCTTGAGCCGTCGGATATTGCCTCTGAACGGCCCAGATTGTCCGAATGTCCTGAAGCACGCCCACTTTGACCTGTATCAACACGTAATTGCACCTTCACCGGCCGGCCAAACATTGCCGGGCCGCTTCTCCAGAAATTGACCACGGTGTTTTCTCATTTATCGGGCTGAGATGTCGTTATCCATTAAGTAACAGCACCGGGCTTTGACTGCATCTACGGCCCGTTGTTATTTTCGCACCATATTCGGTCCACCAAGCTGTACACCCAAGCGTCCCCTCCTACCCATGTCGTCGGCGGCGGACCGATGGTGCTTCGCCTCCCTTCAAGGACGGTGCTAATGGATGCGTTACTAACTCTCCTTTAATCCCCCTTTGTAAATTTATATGATCATCCTTGTGTTAGCGTCTTCTTCGTCCGCATATCCCGTTCTCCTTCGGCAGGAACTCAAGATGAGTCTGAGGAGGAGGCGCAGTTGGTGGATGATGCAACGAAAGGAGGTAGCGGCGGATTCCTTGGCAACTTTCCGCAAAGGGAGCCCATGGGAAACTGAGGTGGGCAGTATCCCGTAGACAGATTCTCCAGGTGCGCGAGAGGATCTACTCTCGACTCAGTGGGAAACTGGGAAGGCCTTTGACGACTCTCGACTTAGGTCCAATCTGACCTCAAACAGGTTCCAGCTGATTCTCATTGCTATTGCCTCATCTTGCGGTACTTTATATATATCTGCTGGTTTCGTTTCTTATATGCTGCATTTGTCGAACATAGCTAGACAGGTTCCAGGGTCTATTGAATTTGTCAGCTCGTCTGTATGGTGCAATCAGGGAATGAGATTACTCAAGATAAGCTCAAGGGTGATGGTTGCTGGTAGCGACCTATTTTGTTCCCTTGACTGTTTACTCATTCACTGCAAATCAGTTTACAATGAGATATCTTATATCTAAGCAGCTCCGATCGCCCACTGATGGAAGGTTTGGATGGTGAAGTCAGCGAGGCTATTGTGTGGCTCAATGTTGCTGTAGTCTTTAACGTGTTTTTTTTTTGTTTGTTGCTTCATCCGACTGCTCTATAAGGGGTGAGGATAAGCACTATTTGGACTTCCAGTCAATTGGTTCAGATGGTTGTTCCGAATATTGGCTGTAAGAACTGAGCCATTAAACAGGGAACTCTCGCCGTGTACTACACAGATTTATTCTTAGTCATGAAAGAAGGTACCGCTCATGTATCCTTATATTTTGTGTGAAACTTCAGCTCCTGCAAAATCTTAGCAAGTTTCAATTCCATCTTTATTGTTTGATAGCCTATAATATCTCTGTTTGAATTAATGAATGAACTTTTATAGTTTACCACCAAGGTAGAAGTTCTTCCTACATGAATGAGAGATGAGATGAGGTAAAACCTTTGGTGCATACTCGAAAGCAACAGTGCAAATGCCCTGTTAATTTTGGAATGTGAATATAGTTATTATCTTGATACGACTTACCTTTTCAGCAGGGCATGCTTTAGCCGAAATATATTTGATGCAAAGCTAATAATAATTATTTTCTTAGGTCAATATTCTACGGTGGAAACAACTTTTATCAAATATCTCTAAAAATTATCTATGCAAGCTACTTACCTGTCTCATTTCTTTTTCCAGTTTACCCCAAGGCGACCATTTATCTTCATTTGCAGGTAGTGATATTGGACCGGAGCCACCAAGCAACAGATTTGACTTATCATGGTAAACTCTGTATTTTTTGTTCTTTTCTACAGTAGGGATACTATGGCATCTAATAATTATGGCCCGTCTTGGCTTTATTAGTATCACAGTATATTGATTGGATAGTTTTTTTTTGTTGGAGTTTGTGAAACGATGCTTCTGAAATCATATTAATTAATGTTTTGGCATTACAGAACGAGGACGAATCTAATGTCGAGTGCAGTGTAGGGAACGCCTCGGGCCTATGCTGCTTAACTTTGAACAAAACCTATCTATGTTTGTTTAGCGTTTCTCTTTAGTTTCTTGTACAATGTGAAGATTCATGCCACATGAATTGATGCACTCATCTCAATTTCATTTGTAGCATAGTGTCGTGAAATCGCATCAGTTTGGAGTGTGTAAACATTGTTGGATACATAAATATGTTTTTGTAAGAATCTCTGACATCTAGAATGCGGTTTCGTTCGTACCAACTATGGAGTGCTTGTTGGCTATAGTGACAAACTTTCAAGAAATGCCCACGTACTGTGTGTATACACCAATGACTATTCAGATTTTTATTATATCGTAATAGCGTTCCGTTAGTATTTCTATAAATTTTCTGTTGTAATAGATGGGCGCGTCAGGTAAAGACTTATAAGGTAAATCTTGTTCCAAACGATCAGCTCAGTGCATGCGCACAAATAACACATGGGAAATATTGTGGTGTGGGGCAGCTCCTTTCTTCCCAAATTCAGCATCACCAGTAAACTGCACAAATAATCCCTAAATCAATACTTACGGGTGAGAATCAACAGCAAGGCATGCAGAAGGTTGAAACGAAAGATAAAAAAGAACCCTGTTCATGGGCATTGTGAAAGAATTGAGGCCAGGTGGAAGAACGCAAACAATTCGGTCTTCAGCTTTTCAAGAGGACTAAAACATACATATGAGAGACAAGAAACATTATTGTAGCCATCATAACCTCATAGAAATACTATACTTTTTTTTATTACATACGATGAAAATGCCTATATGAGTGTACAATATCTATCATTTTATCAAATATGGACGGGCGCGGCAACGCGCGCTTTCATGGTCTAGTTCACTAGAAAATGGGTCTTCCTTGTCCACTCATCTGTTTTCTCAGTCGCACTAACACGCTCATTGTACATCCATCCATTATCAGCCATCCTCTGCTTTATTGGGAGCCAAACCACAGACATAGCATTTATATCAAATAGGAAATTAAATGCATCATATTTTTATTTATTTTACCGGGCGAAACGCATGCATCAACCTACATCTCTACTAGGTGGGCTCTAGCAGCCGCCGGATCCGTAGTTGGCTACGTTCTCCATGCTCGACCTCGGTCCAAGTCAGGACTTCGCAGCACCTCCCGCCGCTTCTCCCAATACACGTCTCGGCAAAAGCCGAGAGGATGTGCATCCGGAGAACAACGGGGAGGCGCCGCCGAAATCCCGACTCGGACCGGAGTAGAACATGGAAAACGTAGACAACTACGCATCCGCCGACCGTCCCGTAAATGCCGCAAGCGTTACGGTTCAAAATATGCGGACCACTAATGCATATTTATCCGCGTAACGCTCGCGGACGGGAAGTGACACCTAGGTTACGTAACCGGACTTGGAAAATGAATCTAGTGACATAAGAAAATGCGGAGAAGGGGAGGCGATGTTTTAGCTCACCCTCGGCGGACGGAGAGAATCACGGACACGGCGACAAGGAGGTCACGACGGGCGGTCACGACGGGCCGGTCACGACGGGGCGGTCACGAGGTCGGCGGTCACGACGGCACCTATTTCCATTCAATAAAAAACAAATTATTTCACATTTCACATTTTCTATTTGTATTTCTATTTCACATTTTCTATTTCACATTTTCACATTTTCCATTTGTATTTCTATTTCACATTTTCTATTTCACACTTTCACATTTGCTATTTCACATTTTCACATTTTCACATTTTCTATTTTCACATTTCACAAATTATTTCACATTTCACATTTTCTATTTCTATTTCTAAATAGCATACAATCTTAGATGGAATTGCAAGATTGTACAAAAAAAAACTTACAAAAAAAAACTTACAGAGAAGAGATGAGGCAGGGGCCTGCGGGGTCGAGGCAGGGGCAGCGGGCGGGCGGCGGGATAGGGGAGAGGAGGGCGGGGCGGGGAGGAGGGCGGCCGTGAGGGAGGGGGCGGCGGGCGGGCGGCGGGATAGGGGAGAGGAGGGCGGGGCAGGGGAGAGGAGGGCGGGGCAGGGAGGAGGGCGGCCGGGGAGGGAGGGCGGCGCGGCGGGAGGGCGGCCGGGGAGGGAGGGCAGCGGGCGGCCGGCGGCGGGGCGGCCGGCGACGGCGAGGGGCGGGCGCGGGCGGCAAATTTGGGCGGCGGCGCGGGGCGAGTTTGGGCTGGCAGCGCGGGGGCGGTTGGGCGTTTAGGGTTTGGGAGCTGGTCTGGCTCGACCAGCTCCCATGTAACGGTGCGGCGCGGGCACATATGCCGACGGCCGGCTATATGCCGAGGGTGGCCGTCGGCATAGAGTTTTTTCTTTTTTTTTTTCTCTTATTTTTCTCTTATTTTTTTTATTTTTTTCTCTTATTTTTCTCTTATTTTTTTCTCTCTTATTTTTTTGGAATACAAAATTGACCAAATTTCTTAGGAACGGGGTGATTAGAATAGTTTATCAAAAGTTATACACCTCAAATTTAGAAGCTACATAAACTTATGAACGAATGCATCTTAGATATTGAATTCCATGTGTTTGTACCAAATTGCTACCACCACTACACAAGGTACAACTGAATGGAGATAAAAGAAACATCTATCATCAGGTGTTGTCAAGGGTTAAGCATAGATCCGACGAAACCCTAGTTCTGTTGACCACGCGGTCTACCCCTTTGACTGCATCCCATCGGGGGTCCCTGATGGCGTATATTTCACACGTTCGTTGGGCAACCCCAAGAGGAAGGTATGATGCACACAGCAGCAAGTTTTCCCTCAGAAAGAAACCAAGGTTTATCGAACCAGGAGGAGCCAAGAAGCACGTTGAAGGTTGATGGCGGCGGGATGTAGTGCGGCGCAACACCGGGATTCCGGCGCCAACGTGGAACCCGCACAACACAACCAAACTACTTTGCCCCAACGAAACAAGTGAGGTTGTCAATCTCACCGGCTTGCCGTAACAAAGGATTAACCGTATTGTGTGGAAGATGATTGTTTGCGTAGAAAACAAGAGAACAAGTATTGCAAGAGATTGTATTTCAAGAAAGAGAATTGGACCGGGGTCCACAGTTCACTAGAGGTGTCTCTCCCATAAGACGAACAGAATGTTGGGTGAACAAATTACAGTTGGGCAATTGACAAATAAAGAGAGCATGACAATGCACATACATATCATGATGAGTATAGTGAGATTTAATTGGGCATTACGACAAAGTACATAGACCGCCATCCAACCGCATCTATGCCTAAAAAGTCCACCTTCAGTGTTATCATCCGAACCCCTCCAAGTATTAAGTTGCAAGCAACAGACAATTGCATTAAGTATGGTGCGTAATGTAATCAACAACTACATCCTTAGACATAGCATCAATGTTTTATCCCTAGTGGCAACAAGACAACACAACCTTAGAACTTTCGTCACTCGTCCCATGTGTCAAGTGCATGAACCCACTATCGAGCATAAGTACTCCCTCTTGGAGTTAAAAGTAACTACTTGGCCAGAGCATCTACTAGATAACGGAGAGCATGCAAGATCATAAACAACACATAAGCATAACTTTGATAATCAACATAACAAGTATTCTCTATTCATCGGATCCCAACAAACGCAACATATAGAATTACATATAGATGATCTTGATCATGATAGGCAGCTCACAAGATCCGACAATGATAGCACAATGGGGAGAAGACAACCATCTAGCCATCATGCTATGGACCCATAGTCCAGGGGTAGACTACTCACTCATCACTCCGGAGGCGACCATGGCGGTGTAGAGTCCTCCGGAGATGATTCCCCTCCCGACAGGGTGCCGGAGGCGATCTCCGGATCCCCCGAGATGGGATCGGCAGCGACGGCGTCTCGACAATGTTTTCCGTATCGTGGCTCTCGGCACTGGGGGTTTCGTCACGGAGGCTATTTGTAGGCGGAAGGGCAAGTCAAGAGGCGGCACGGGGGCCCACACCACGTGCCGGCGCGGCCAAGGGGGGGCCGCGCCGCCCTAGGGTTTGGCGCCCCGTGGCCCCTCTTCGTCTCTCCTTCGGACTTCCGGAAGCTTCGTGAGAAAATAGGCCTCCGGGCTTTTATTTCGTCCAATTCCGAGAATATTTCTTTACTAGGATTTCGAAACCAAAAACAGCGTAAAACAAAGAATCGGCACTTCGGCATCTTGTTAATAGGTTAGTTCCGTAAAATGCACGAATATGACATAAAGTGTGCATAAAACATGTAGATAACATCAATAATGTGGCATGGAACACAAGAAATTATCGATACGTTGGAGACGTATCAGCATCCCTAAGCTTAGTTCTCGCTCGTCCCGAGCAGTAAAACGATAACAAAGATAATTTCCGGAGTGACATGCCATCATAAACTTGATCATACTATTTGTAAAGCATATGTAGTGAATGCAGCGATCAAAACAATGTGTATGACATGAGTAAACAAGTGAATCATAAAGCAAAGACTTTTCATGAATAGCATTTCAAGACAAGCATCAATAAGTCTTGCATAAGAGTTAACTCATAAAGCAATAATTCAAAGTAAAGGTATTGAAGCAACACAAAAGAAGATTAAGTTTCAGCGGTTGCTTTCAACTTGTAACATGTATATCTCATGGATATTGTCAACATAGAGTAATATAATAAGTGCAATAAGCAAGTATGTAAGAATCAATGCACAGCTCACACAAGTGTTTGCTTCTTGAGGTGGAGAGAAATAGGTGAACTGACTCAACATTGAAAGTAAAAGAATGGTCCTCATAGAGGAAAAGCATCGATTGCTATATTTGTGCTAGAGCTTTGATTTTGAAAACATGAAACAATTTTGTCAACGGTAGTAATAAAGCATATGCATCATGTAAATTATATCTTATAAGTTGCAAGCCTCATGCATAGTGTACTAATAGTGCTCGCACCTTGTCCTAATTAGCTTGGACTACCCGGATTATCACCGCAATACATATGCTTTAACCAAGTATCACAAAGGGGTACCTCTATGCCGCTCGTACAAAGGTCTAAGGAGAAAGCTCGCATTTGGATTTCTCGCTTTGATTATTCTCAACTTAGACATCCATACCGGGACAACATAGACAACGTATAATGGACTCCTCTTTTAATGCTTTAAGCATTCAACAACAATTAATTCTTTTCTCATTAGAGATTTGAGGATGTTTGTCCAAAACTCGAAACTTCCACCATGGAACATGGCTTTAGTTAGCGGCCCAATGTTCTTCTCTCACAATATGCATGCTCAAACCATTCAACTCGATGTAGATCGCCCTTACTTCGTACAAGACGAACATGCATAGCAACTCACATGAAATTCAACAATGAGTTGATGGCGTTCCCAGAGAAACATGGTTATCGCACAACAAGCAACTTAATAAGAGATAAAGTGCATAATTACATATTCAATACCACAATAGTTTTTAAGCTATTTGTCCCATGAGCTATATATTGCAAAGGTGAATGATGGAATTTTAAAGGTAGCACTCAAGCAATTTACTTTGAATGGCTGGAAAATACCATGTAGTAGGTAGGTATGGTGGACACAAATGGCATAGTGGTTGGCTCAAGTATTTTGGATGCATGAGAAGTATTCCCTCTCGATACAAGGTTTAGGCTAGCAAGGTTGTTTGAGGCAAACACAAGGATGAACTAGTACAGCAAAACTCACATAAAAGACATATTGAAAGCATTATAATACTCTATACCGTCTTCCTTGTTGTTCAAACTCAAAACTAGAAATTATCTAGACCTTAGAGAAACCAAATATGCAAACCAAATTTTAGCATGCTCTATGTATTTCTTCATTAATGGGTGCAAAGCATATGATGCAAGAGCTTAAACATGAGCACAACAATTGCCAAGTATCACATTACCCAAAACATTTATAGCAATTACTACATGTATCATTTTCCAATTCCAACCATATAACAATTTAACGAAGGAGAAACTTCGCCATGAATACTATGAGTAGAAACCAAGGACATATTTGTCCATATGCTACAGCGGAGTGTGTATCTCTCCCATAAAGTGAATGCTAGGATCCATTTTATTCAAACAAAACAAAAACAAAAACAAAACGACGCTCCAAGAAAAAGCACATAAGATGTGGCCGAATAAAAATGTAGTTTCGTGGGAGGAACTCGATAATTTGTTGATGAAGAAGGGGATGCCTTGGGCATCCCCAAGCTTAGACGCTTGAGTCTTCTTGATATATGCAGGGGTGAACCACCGGGTGCATCCCCAAGCTTAGAGCTTTCACTCTCCTTGATCATGTTGCATCATACTCTCTCTCTTGATCCTTGAAAACTTCCTCCACACCAAACTCGAAACAACTCATTAGAGGGTTAGTGCACAATATAAATTGACATATTCAGAGGTGACACACTCATTCTTAACACTTCTGGACATTGCATAATGCTACTGGACATTAGTGGATCAAAGAAATTCATCCAACATAGCGAAAGAGGCAATGCGAAATAAAAGGCAGAATCTGTCAAAACAGAACAGTTCGTATTGACGAATTTTAAAATGGCACCAGACTTGCTCAAATGAAAATGCTCAAATTGAATGAAAGTTGCGTACATATCTGAGGATCATGCACGTAAATTGGCATAATTTTCTGAGCTTCCTGCAGGGCAGTGGGCTCAGATTCGTGACAGCAAAGAAATCTGGAACTGCGCAGTAATCCAAATCTAGTACTTACTTTTCTATCAACGGCTTAACTTGGCACAACAAAACTCAAAACTAAGATAAGGAGAGGTTGCTACAGTAGTAAACAACTTCCAAGACACAAAATAAAAACAAAGTACTGTAGGTAAAAACATGGGTTGTCTCCCATAAGCGCTTTTTAACGCCTTCAACTAGGCGCTAAAGTGTGTATCAAGTATTATCGAAGGGTGGTGCATTCTCAGCGAGGTGTGGAGTTTTATCAACTAGGCATATTATATTAGATACATAAGTTTTAGCATCTCCCTTTTCATTAGTCTTAGGTGTGCTACTCTCATCAAACAAATTTTCAGAACAAGCCAAGCATAGTTATTTTCTAGTGCATCATTCATAGCTAGGAGCTTACATGGTATTGGTGCTTTGATCTCCCCTCCATCATCAATATTATTAGTGTATCTTATTCTATCCATATCCATCTTTTCAAGGAGACTAACAAAATTAGTAGGAGAACCAAGCATATTAAATTTAGCAAACACCTTTCTAGCTTCTCTTGCTAGACCACCAAATTCTCTAAGAAGGGTTTCTAAAACAAAATCTTTCTTTTCCCCTTCTTCCATATCACCAAGTGTAGAAACATGTGTTGGATTATAGGATTGAGATTAACAAATTTAGTTTCCAACAATGCGAACTAAATGCGAGCAGCAGATTTCATAAGTAGGCGCAAGATCTACCAAGTGTCTATCTTCAAAATTTTCAATGGTACTAACATGGTTGAAGAATTCTTCTATATTATTTCTCCCAACTATAGACCCACGTCCTACCGGTATGTTCTTTTGTGGTAAAATTAAAAGGAAACATGATGAAATAAGTAAAGTAAATGCAAGTAAACTAATTTTTTTGTGTTTTGATATAGCAAACAAGATAGCAAATAAAGTAAAACTAGCAACTAATTTTTTTGTATTTTGATTTAGTGCAGCAAACAAAGTAGTAAATAAAATAAAGCAAGACAAAAACAAAGTAAAGAGATTGAGAAGTGGAGACTCCCTTGCAGCCGTGTCTTGATCACTCCCAGCAACTGCGCCGTAAAATATGCTTGATGGCGTGTATTTCACACGTTCGTTGGGCAACCCCAAGAGGAAGGTATGATGAGCACAGCAGCAAGTTTTCCCTCGAAAGAAACCAAGGTTTATCGAACCAGAGGAGCCAAGAAGCACGTTGAAGGTTGATGGCGTAGGATGTAGTGCGGCGCAACACCGGAGATTCCGCGCCAACGTGGAACCTCGCACAACACAACCAAGCTACTTTGCCCCAACGAAACAGAGTGAGGTTGTCAATCTCACCGACTTGTCGTAACAAAGGATTAACCGTATTGTGTGGAAGATGATTGTTTGCAGAGAAAACAAGAGAAACAAGTATTGCAAGTAGATTGTATTTCAATGAAAGAGAATTGGACCGGGGTCCACGCTCACTAGAGGTGTCTCTCCCATAAGACGAACAAAGCATGTTGGGTGAACAAATTACAGTTGGGCAATTGACAAATAAAGAGAGCATGACAATGCACATACATATCATGATGAGTATAGTGAGATTTAATTGGGCATTACGACAAAGTACATAGACCGCCATCCAACCGCATCTATGCCTAAAAAGTCCACCTTCAGTGTTATCATCCGAACCCCTCCGCATTAAGTTGCAAAGCAACGTACAATTGCATTAAGTATGGTGCGTAATGTAATCAACAACTACATCCTTAGACATAGCATCAATGTTTTATCCCTAGTGGCAACAAAGACAACACAACCTTAGAACTTTCTGTCACCGTCCTGTGTGTCAATGCAGCATGAACCCACTATCGAGCATAAGTACTCCCTCTTGGAGTTAAAAGCATCTACTTGGCCGAGAGCATCTACTAATAACGGAGAGCATGCAAGATCATAAACAACACATAAGCATAACTTTGATAATCAACATAACAAGTATTCTCTATTCATCGGATCCCAACAAACGCAACATATAGAATTACATATAGATGATCTTGATCATGATAGGCAGCTCACAAGATCCGACAATGATAGCACAATGGGGAGAAGACAACCATCTAGCTACTGCTATGGACCCATAGTCCAGGGGTAGACTACTCACTCATCACTCCGGAGGCGACCATGGCGGTGTAGAGTCCTCCAGGAGATGATTCCCTCTCCGGCAGGGTGCCGAGGCGATCTCCAGGATCCCCCGAGATGGGATCGGCGGCGACGGCGTCTCCGCAATGTTTTCCGTATCGTGGCTCTCGGCATCGGGGGTTTCGTCACGGAGGCTATTTGTAGGCGGAAGGGCAAGTCAAGAGGCGGCAATAGGCCCACACCACGTGCCGGCGCGGCCAAGGGGGGCCGCGCCGCTGGTTTGTTGGTGTTTTTGTACTTGCCGATGATTAGATGGTTGGTCGATCACTCGTACACTCGGGGGTGGAGCAAGTGAGGCTTGGTGTGATGGCACAAATATCAACTTGTGCATCCTACCTGGCCTCACTTACTCCATCCCTAGATGTTAATATTTGTTTCGACCAACAAAGTATGAGGCATTCCATTTAGTTCATACTAGCTACTTCTTAATTGCATTGGCCTTTCTTCCATTTAGTGCCGATGATTAAATTGTTTGGTCACTTGTACACTCTGGGGTGGGGCCAGTGAGCCTGGTGCGATGGCACAAATATCAATCTCTTGTGCATCCTACCTGGCCTCACTGACCCCATCCCGGAATGTTAATATTTCTTTCGACCAACAAAGTATGAGGCATATGATATCTAGTTGAGATACCACTTGGCTCTTTCTTCCATTTTAGTGCCGATGATTAGAATGTTTGGTCACCTATACGCCGCAATATACTTTGTAGACGGGCCCCCTATCCCCGGCCGCCGTTCCGTGAACGAGTCTTTGACGAGACAACAACGCCGACCTGCCTCCTCCGGCGCATCACCACTTTTCTTCTCTCGCCATCCGAGTACGTGAACGAGTCCTTAATGCAAAGACGGTGCTAGCCTCCCTAGCATCATGCCGACCCCTGTTGCCGCGTTTCAGGCCGTGTCTCACGCGCCCTGCACTCTTCGCCTTTTTGCCCGGTGAACGAATAGACCAATCGTTGGAATAAGGAAGCCGATGACGGCCGATCGCAATTTAATCTTGCGACCGGCCGTCATCGGTTTCCTTATTCCAACGATCAGTCGGTTCACCGGGAAAAAGGCGAACAGTGCAGGGCGCGGGCACGGCCTGAAGCGCGGCAACACGGCTCGGCATAATGCTGGGCAGGCCGGCACGGTCTTTGCATCAAGGACTCGTTCACTGGACGGCGAGGGACTGCCGTGGTTCTGCGCCGGAGAGGAAGATCGGCGTCGTTGTGTCGTCAAGCACCCGTTCAAGGAACGGCGGCCGGGGAAGGGGGCCCTTCCGCAAAGTATATCGCGGTGTATACTGCAACTATGGTTTCTGACCATAGTATTTGTGTTGACCAACAATGTATGAGGCACTTACTCCATTTTGTCATTCCATTTGCTTTGAGATTTTCAAAATGCCGATGATTAAAATGTTTGGTCAACGTACACTCGGGGGCGGCGTAAGTGAGCCTGGTAAGATAGCACAAATATCAATCTCTTGTGCATCGGACTTGGTCTCACTTACGCCGTCCCTGAATGTTAATATTTGTGTTGACCAACAATGTATGAGGCATTTATTCCATTTCTCTTGTGCATCGGACTTGTTGGTCTCACTTTCTTCCATTTTCATCATAGTAGGAACTGGATGAAGGACCCCGATGCAAGCGAGCCTGGTGGGTAGAGATGAGGGAGCAAAGGAGGAACCGGATGAAGACTACTTTGTATCTCGAAATTGTGAATTTTGTATGAATTAAGAGTTGTATGCAAAACATTTGACACTTGCCACTATATATGTATCTCGATCGGGCTCTAAGTAATGTGATGATGATGTCTATGTTATATCCGTGCAATGTACATGATATTTATATTATATCTGAATGTTGCTGTATATAACCCGTATATCCGTATATTGCTGTCTATAAACCGCATGTGTATAGCGAGCAGCACAAAATCGTGTATAATACAAGAAAATTCCGTGGCGCACCGAAAACCGATTCCCGTGGCGCACGCTTTCACGTGGCGCACCTAAGAACACGTGCGCCACGGAAACCTTAATTCTGTGGCGCATGGGCAGGTGCGCCACAGAAACCTTATTTTTGTGGCGACGTTTCTGTGGCGCACCTCCCATGCGCCACAGAAGCCATTTTTGGTGCGCCACTGATGAGGCTTTTCCTACTAGTGGCAGCGCCGACAGCGGTGACGACGGCGACGACGAGGGCAGCAACGGCCCATAGATAGGATCCTTAGTAGGATCAGTAGTAGTAGACGGGGCAATGTACCCCCTAGTACTTCCTTTTGAGAGCAATCAGCTCTTTATGTAAGAAATCTTGCTATCAATGAAGAATTTCCTTTATCTTGATTTTGCCGATTTCCTTCATGCTAATTTAGCCGATTTCCCCTCATACTGACTTTGCCGATTGTCAACTTGATCAATGCTCAATGAGCCGATGGCAACGCATCGGTCTCTTACGATAAATTTCGAGATAGATCAATTTAGTCACCTCCCCAAATGGTAACCTGCGAACCTTGCTCAATTCAGATCCCCAAATTTCCAATTGAACAGGTCCAAACCGCAGTCGTGCGAACCCTAGATCTTGGACACGCAAATCCAACTTCCACAGCGAACCCAATGGCGGGATCATCCAGCTCCAATGTCGCGGTCTCTGGCCTGACAGTAATTCTTAACCGCCCCAAATCACTGAGCGTAATGTTAGATTTAACGGCAAAAATCCTGAAATAATGCCTGGTCTTATCATCAACTTTAGGTTTCAGACATTCTTCTGCCGCATCCTTCCTTGCCTTCAGGAGAGCTCTAGGACCGTTGCTGAATCAACTCGAATGCTGAAACTGATACTTCTGCAGAACAGGCACCACTTGGCCACAAATTTTCTTGTGATAGTTTACAGTGATGTTTATAATCCTGCTCAGTTTTCTTGCAGCAACAAGATGGCCCAGAGCCTATCAATGATGATGGCTCCCTCTTCATATTCCTCCCACCAGCTCCTGTGGTTCTCTCCTGCAAGAACTCACCACCTTTCAAAAAAAAATTGTGATGTAGAGCCAGCCGATTCCAACAAAATCGGCTCCCTAGAGCAAAGAACCTTCAAGGCGAACTGCCCCCCGAGCCTCAGTCAGGGTGGGAACAGCAGTGAGCCAGCCAAATGTACCACCATCGGCTTCCAAGTTGTAATGCAGAGCCAACCGATTCCAACAAAATCGGCTCCCCAGAGCAAAGAACCTCCAGGGCAAGCTGCCCCCCGAGCCTCAGTCAGGGCGAGAATAGCAGTGAGCCAGCCAAAGGTGCCAACATCGGCTTTCAAGACAAGGTCAGCCCCTGAATCTGCTGCCTCTCCAACTCCCATCAAAACATGGCAGGAAAGCTTTCGCCCAAAGAGCCGATGCACTAAGAGGGCTCGGAAGGATCAGCAAACCCCTTCCTCGAACCAAGAAGCCTCAAATGTAATGGCTCTCCAACTCCTCCTAGCTCCATCCTTGTGCTTTGCTGCTCAGATCAGCTCACCATCTTTTTTTGCAGACTGATGCAACTTCCAATGAGGATGTTGATGAAGTTTTGATGCCCTTCACAACTCTGGACGTAACAACCTCTGAAGGTGACATCGACCAAGTCGCCACCTTGGCCAAACCCCAGGCAAAAAACGTCACAGCCGATTGCTTCGTCATTGGCTATTCTCATGGTCCTAGGAGAAATATGCTCCCTTTGTTGGGCTCACCCTTAACCTGATCTGCATGCTTATGCTGCTCTTGTTGTTGGTCAGGGTTGTGATCCCTCAAACTTGCCCCAGCCGATATTGCAGACAAATGTCAGCGGCTTCAATGAGAAAAAGGGCAGTTTTGGACGCCAAAACTGACGCTTCTGCTAGCACTGCTGAACTTGAAGACTTGCGAAAGGAGTTGGAGGTCCTTGAAGAGAGGATCTGAGTCACCAAACAATTCCATTGAGGCGTTCATCCAGTAGAGCCTCTCCATGTAACTCGATAACTGCTCCATTGAGCTTCTGCTTATAACAGTTTGTATCTCTTGAGTCGATGGCTGCGCATCGGCTTTCTATTCTAAAGTCGATGTCTGTGCATCGGTTGTGCTTAAAAAATTTGTATTTTTTACCCAGCCGATCTACTCATGTATCGGCCCCCGTATTTCAATGTCCATCATCGTCAAAGAATATATCTTGAGCTGCTGGGCATTTGACAGCCACTTCAAACTTCGTATCCTCGTGTCTTATCCATCTAAGTGCCCCCCGAGCCGATTCTTTCAAGTAATTGAGGGTATCGGCTCTTCAGGCATCCTCTGTTAGATCAATGCTGAACACAGGCAAAACGCATGTCGAGGATAATTTTGGCCGATTGCTAGAATCGGCCTCCTTTTTCATTGCAATGCTTGATGAGGGTTTACCACTTCTTGGTTTTCTACTGTAGCTACGTGACATGCTTGAGATAAGATTTTTGCTTTCCATTTTTTGGGCCATAAAACTCTGACGGGAGCATGGACACCATGTTTGTATCAGCCGATGCCTCTGCATCGGCTTTTGTCTGTTTGGGGCGCCACACTTTCTTGGGCGGGCGCGCCTCCGTCTCCAACGTTTGCTACATTTTCACGGCCAGATCGGGCCGTGCTTTTCTCAACGTGTACAGGTACTGTGCCTCGGCTTCCTCCAGGTTTCGTAGACGCTGCACCCTACGCTTCTGAGAATGGCTGAGCCCATCAGGGCACCACCTTGGCCGGTGATACCTATCTTCTTCTTCATCTGACTCCTCAAAGTCTTCCCCTTGAGACGACTCAGCTCGTTTGTTCTGAGGTGGGAGAGGACCTAGACGTTTGAACACTGAAACCTCATTTGTTCCCTTCCTTTGCTGTCTGCATTCTGGGCAGTTCTCGATTGTTGGCAATCGGCTCATTCCTGAGTCCCAGCAGTGTTTAAAGAAAGGACAGTCCCAATGCCTATCCACGTCTTCTTGCTCCCTTGACCTCCCTCTAGCGTGACGCTCGTACCCGTCGTTGTCTTTATCGTGCCGACGATACTTCCTGTCATCTGCATCAGACCGATGATATCTCTCATCACCTACGTCGTAGCGCCGACGTCGGTCATACTTCTGCTCGTATTTGTTAAGGAGATGCGCGGAGAGTGGACGTTGATACCGCACGCTTCTCACTTCCTCCTCAGTTAGGTATCGTCTATCATCATATAGGGGCCGGTCGCGTGGATCGGCCTCCTCTTTATCCTTGCCACGGGAGTGGCTGCTCTCTGCTTTATCTTTGCCATGGCGGCTCACAAGCCCTGCCATGTTGACATCAAAAGAGAACCCTGGCTCGCACCTTATGGAGTGACTGAGGTCCACCATGTTGACGCCAGGAAACGGTCGTGTGTCAACCTTCATGGCAAATTGTCCGAAAGTTAATCGGCCTGATTCTATCGCCATTTGAATCTGTGCGCGCAATACCTTGCAGTCGCTGGTGGCGTGGGTGAACGTGTGATGCCATTTGCAGTATGGTCTACCGTTCATTGATGGCGTGTATTTCACACGTTCGTTGGGGAACTCCAAGAGGAAGGTATGATGCGCACAGCAGCAAGTTTTCCCTCAGAAAGAAACCAAGGTTTATCGAACCAGGAGGAGCCAAGGAGCACGTTGAAGGTTGATGGCGGCGGGATGTAGTGCGGCGCAACACCAGGGATTCCGGCGCCAACGTGGAACCTGCACAACACAATCCAAAGTACTTTGCCCCAACGAAACAAGTGAGGTTGTCAATCTCACCTAGGCTTGCTGTAACAAAGGATTAACCGTATTGTGTGGAAGATGATTGTTTGCGGAGAAAACAAGTAAAACAAGTATTGCAAGCAGATTTGTATTTCAAGTATTAAAGAATGGACCGGGGTCCACAGTTCACTAGAGGTGTCTCTCCCATAAGATAAAAGCATGTTGGGTGAACAAATTACAGTCGGGCAATTGACAAATAGAGAGGGCATAACAATGCACATACATGTCATGATAAGTATAGTGAGATTTAATTGGGCATTACGACAAAGTACATAGACTGCCATCCAACTGCATCTATGCCTAAAAAGTCCACCTTCAGGTTATCATCCGAACCCCTTCCGTATTAAGTTGCAAAGCAACGGACAATTGCATTAAGTATGGTGCGTAATGTAATCAATAACTACATCCTCGGACATAGCATCAATGTTTTATCCCTAGTGGCAACGAGCACAACACAACCTTAGAACTTTCTCGTCACTCGTCCCAGGTGTCAATGCAGGCATGAACCCACTATCGAGCATAAATACTCCCTCTTGGAGTTAAGAGCAAAAACTTGGCCAGAGCCTCTACTAATAACGGAGAGCATGCAAGATCATAAACAACACATATGTAATAACTTGATAATTAACATAACATGGTATTCTCTATCCATCGGATCCCGACAAACACAACATATAGCATTACGAGATAGATGATCTTGATCATGTTAGGCAGCTCACAAGATCCAACAATGAAGCACAATGAGGAGAATACAACCATCTAGCTACTCGCTATGGACCCATAGTCCAGGGTGAACTACTCACTCATCACTCCGGAGGCGACCATGGCGGTGTAGAGTCCTCCGGGAGATGAATCCCCTCTCCGGCAGGGTGCCGGAGGAGATCTCCGAATCCCCCGAGATGGGATTGGCGGCGGCGGCGTCTCGCAGAGGTTTTCCGTATCGTGGTTTTTCGCATCAGGGGTTTCGCGATGGAGGCTTTAAGTAGGCGGAAGGGCAACGTGGGGGGCCACACGGGGGGCCCACACCACAGGTCGGCGCGGCCAAGACCTGGGCCGCGCCGCCCTATGGTGGCGGCCCCTCGTGGCCCCACTTCGACTCCTCTTCGGTCTTCCGGAAGCTTCGTGGCAAAATAGGACCCTGGGTCTTGATTTCGTCCAATTCCGAGAATATTTCGTTACTAGGATTTCTGAAACCAAAAACAGCAGAAAACATCAACTGGCTCTTCCGCATCTTGTTAATAGGTTAGTTCCAGAAAATGCACGAATATGACATAAAGTGTGCATAAAACATGTAGGTATCATCAATAATATGGCATGGAACATAAGAAATTATCGATACGTCGGAGACGTATCATTCATCTCTTGTGACGTAGGCATCCTGTGGCCTTCGGGTAACTTCATCTGTTTCTCCTTCAGCAGCAAATCAAAAATCTGCTCAGTTTTGCTTAAATCGAAGTCAAACCCTTTTGGAGGCCCTGGTTGTTTCACCCATTTGCAGGACACGGGTACTGCCGTCCGAGTCCATTCAGCCACGGCGACTTCCTGATCTTCCGCGAGGTCTTCATCCTCTTCAGCATCGACCAGGCCTACCGTGCGCTTGAACTTGTCTTGGTACAATTCTGGGTGGCGCTGTTCATATGAAGTTAGTCTCTGGACCATGTGCGCTAACGAATTGTACTCCACTTGGAACGTCAGATCCTTGAGTGGCGCTGCGAGGCCTGCCACGGCCAGCTCGACTGCTTCTTTCTCAGATAAATGAACCGAATAGCATCGGTTCTTGACAGTTCTGAAACGTTGAATGTATTCAGACACCGTCTCTCCTCGCCTTTGCCGAACCTGTGTCAGCTCGGCAATGCCAGCTTCAGTAGCTTCTGAATGATATTGTATGTGAAACTGCTCTTCCAGCTGCTTCCAAGTCCGAACTGAATCTGGGGGTAGCGAGGTGTACCACCCAAAGGCTGGACCCGTGAGAGATTGGGCAAAGAACCTCACACGTAGCTGCTCTGATGCTGAAACCATGCCTAGCTGTGCCAAGTATCGGCTCACGTGCTCGATGGAGCTAGATCCTTCTGATCCACTAAATTTTGTGAAGTCAGGGAGCCGATACTTAGGTGGCAGCGGGATCAGGTCATACTCATTGGGATACGGCTTGGAATAGCCGATTGTTTTCTTCTTAGGCAGGATCCCGAACTGATCTCTCAGGATTGCGCTGATCTGATCCACAGTAGGAGCTGCAGAGGTTGAGCCGTTCGGATTTGTGGCAGTGGCATATTTAGTTAGCCACGCCTGTTTCTCAGCGTCTGCTCCAGAACCTCCTGCTGCTCCAGCAATCCCTCCTGCCGTAACAATCGCTCCTGCTCCGGTAATCCCTCCTGCTCCGGCAATCCCTCCTGCTGGAGTTTGGATCGCTTGCGTCCAGTTGTTGCAGTCCGGCACGTATGTGCACACGTATCCATGTGGGATCTCCTTGGGCGGCTCATATAAGAATTGGTAGTCGCCAGGATCACCTCCAACCTTGTAGACGATGTATGCCGGTGAACCTTGTTGTTGTGGAGCTGCCATTGCGAACGGCAGGGGTGGCCTAGTGTGGAGTTGCATCTCTCCCTGGTGAGTCCCTAGAGCAGGTCCTGAGGGGGAGTACTGATGCTTCATGATTTCTTGCACCACATGAAGCGCAATGCGCTCCAAAGTATTCACCAGGCTCTCAGAATGCCGATGTAGCGAATGAGCCACAACGTAGTTGATTTCCTGACGCAGGGCTCTGGTACGTTCCTCCGAAGGGAGAGACAGATCCAAACCCTCGAGCGCGCCTTGGGGTGTGAATCCTTTGAACCTGATGCCGTGCAAACGGGTCTTCTCAAAGGAGCCGATGAGTTCGGCTTAACAGATGGCCTTCAGCTCATCGTATTTCTTCTGATGCTCTGCAGGCAGATCCTCGTATTTGATCGGTTCGTCCGACATCTTGGCTGCCGATGTTGATGTAGTTGTTGCAGAAAGTGTCCCACCGGGCGTGCCAGAATGTGTTGCCTGCCAAAACTCACCGGCGAGCGAGTGGTTAAGCAACACGAAGAGCCGGGAGACTCCCACGACCGCTTAGTGGGCCCCGGCGTCTCGCGTCGTCCCGCAAGTTTCTAGCACACGTCCCGGCGGTTGCAAGGGCGTGCCACCTCGACCTAGACCTGATCGGGAAGGTGTTGGATTGCTTCGATTAGTCTCTGCATGGTAGACACGTAAACATTAAATACGAGCCCTATCGGCTCTCAGGTTGCCCTGCGGATCGGCTCAAAGAGCCGATCGCCCCATGGTTCACGTTGGATTTACAATGACATGGGGCTCCTGCTTGATCAAAACAAAGCTAAACCAATCTACGACAGTTTAGGGTTTTCACCGCATAACCGGAACATCCTACGCGTAGTTGGGCCTAGCAGATACGAAAGATGATGGAAACTATCCCTAGAAGAGGCCTAAAAACCAACATTAATTCAATTCCCGGAACATCCCTTATAGGAACGGTAAACAACACCTAACGCACTACCGGATCATCCAACCCCAGCATAAGGCCTAATCATGCAGATATTAAACTAATCCTTGAAGAACAAGGAGCAACTATATAACAGATCGGATCTACTAAGTAACGAACAAGCAAGGTGCTGCCCTTACACCTAGATAGGTATAAGGGCAGCTAGACATCGAGGGACGGCATTGCTAAGTAAATAAGCATAAGAAAAGCATCAATGCAAGCCCCTAAACATCTACGATAAATAGTGCTACTCGCCATCAACAACGCTTCAAAGCACGAGTAACACAAGGTAATCGAATAAACGTGTACTGCCTAGATCGCAAGATGCGATCTAGGCAGCATGATGCTTACCCGGAAGAAACCCTCGAAATAAGGGGTGGCGATGCGCCTAGTTTGTGTTTGTTGTGAACGTGATTGTCCTCCTTTCTCGATAACCCTAGATACATATTTATAGTCCAGGGGACTTTCTAATTCAAGCGTGCACCTAACCGTGCACGGGTTAAACTCTAACTTTTACTTCTAAACTAAGATGTGATCTACTACAATTTACAGATACACGGGCAATCTAGCCCAAACTCTTCGCGCAAGGCCGCTTCAAAGACGCTCCTCGTGTACATCCTTTAAGCCCATCTCAATAACGACCCATCTCCTGATTTGGCCAAAATCTGGTGATAACAAATGGGTACTCTAACTACCTCATCAACCGGACTTCCAAGAGCGGCTCCCATGAAATTTTATTTTTGGGTGGCACTCCTTCCAACCTTGCTTTCACAAACCATGGCTAACCGAATCCTCGGGTGCCTGCCAACAATCTCATACCATGAAGGAGTGCCTTTTTATTTTAGTTTATTTAGATGACACTCCTCCCCACCTTTGCTTTCTCAAGCCATGGCTAACCGAATCCTCGGGTGCCGACCAACAATCACATACCATGGAGGAGTGTCTATTTGTAAATTTATGAAGGTTAGTTAATTGGGGCTGGGAACCCCGTTGCCAGCTCTTTTTGCAAAATTATTGGATAAGTGAATGTGCCACTAGTCCATTGGTGAAAGTCCGTCCGGAGTAAATGACAAGATCGAAAGATAAACACCACATACTTCCTCATGAGCTATAAAACATTAACACAAATTGAGAAACTTTTTGAAGGTTTTAAAGGTAGCACATGAGAATTTACTTGGAATGGTTTGAAATGCCATGCATAGGTATTTATGGTGGACACTCTGGAATAACTTGGTTTTTAGGGGTTTGGAAGCACGAGCAGTGTTCCCGCTCAGTACAAGTGAAGGCTAGCAATAGACTGGGAAGCGACAATCAAGAGAGCAGTAATTGTCATAATCATGCTTGCGGCAAAATAAATTAACATAGGCATAAAAGTGATACAATAACTCTGAGGTGAAGTAAATCATCGAGGCTTAATTGACTTTTGTTCAGTCATATGCATGCGTGAGCATGTGCCAAGTTGATTCAAGTGGATTATTCAGAGGAGGATACCACAATGTCATACCCATCTATGAATAAAGCAATGCAAGCAAATATTTATGACATGCTACTCATATTAATAGATTGGAACTAAATATCAGCGACCATGAACTACTAGGTTTTCTTAGATGTCATATACCTCACATGAACCAACTAAGCTCGCTCACATGGATGAGTATATGTACAAAAATGAAAACAAATAGAGTTCATACCAGCCTCTCACCACAGTCGGATTGTTGTTGATCGTCATTATTGCCTTTCACTTGTGTAGCTTGAATAATATGGAATGAAAACCAAGCTCCAACCACCGAAGAATACTGAACTCCATGATGAACTTTACAAAACCAAAGAAGAACAACAAATATTTTTGGTGTTTTCGGGTTAGAAACAAGAACAAAAGGAAACAGGCAAACAAAACAAAACAAAATCTTTTTGGATTTTCTTATAACAAACCAACGATAGCAAATAAAGCAAAATGAAAGCAAGAAACCAAGATAACAAATGGTAAAGAGAAACAATCAGAAATATTTTTGGTCTTTTTGTGTTTTAGGAAAGAAACAAAGCAAAAACAAGAGAATGAAAACTAGAAGAAACACAGAAAAGCAGGATGGCAGAAATCTGCCAAAACCTGACAGCAGTACAGAAATCGATTTTTACAAAAATCTTCCGTTGCTCAGTTCTAAAAGTGTTCAACTAATGAAAGTTAGATAAGAACCTGGGGAACATGCACAAAAATTTGCAACTCAAAATAACGTTCTGGCTGTGCGCACGAATTTTTTTAGTAACAGCCCAGAATCTGTTTTCAGGAAGCACTTCCCCAAATATCATCTCCCTCTCATTAGAAAACCACTCAAAGAAACTAAACAAGCATATACAAGTATCCAGCAACCATAATATGCAAAGAATGAGTGATGCCGGTATACCTCCCCCCAATATTAGGCTTTTGCCTAAGTGGAGATCAATCCCATGGTGCCCATGAAGTAGCACCTTCGTAGTACGACGAAGATGGATCATATCCCGGGTATGTGCTGGAAGAAGCACCCGGATACGTGACGGTGTAGTCATAAGAGGGCTCGGCGTCCTCGGAGTCATGCTACTGATGGAAGCCCTGTATCTTCAATTGCTCATCCACCTCCTCCTTAGAGCGCGACCATGGTTTCCTGTCAATATCGAACAAATCTGGCTGCGGCAAAAGGATTTCCTCTCTTCCCCGTCAGCAAACAATATTCTATAGACAATGTTATCTAAACTAGAGTCGGCCATAACAAATTGGTGACTCTTCATAGCAGCAATATCGAGCCTCATAGGGGTTATTTTTACATCAGTAGGGTCAAGAGGAAGCTCTAAATATGCTAAAACGCGCGAAGCAATAATTCCTCCAAATATAGGCCCCTTGTTAGACAAGCGGCGAGCAACAAGAGCACCAAGATGATAAGGCGTGTCCCCATTGAGTGCAGCAATTAAGAAACCAAGGTGATAGCTAGATATGTTACTGGTGTTCTCCCTACCAAGAATGCTAGTACCGATTTAATAAGCAAAATACTTAATGGCGGGGAGTTGGATGTTTCTTATCTTGCCACGCTGAATGGTGCGACAATCATCATTGGTGATCCCTCGATAGAGCTCCAGCAATTCCTTGGGGTTATCCTCGATCTTTCTTGCTGTACCTACAGGGGCAATACCCAATGCAGCACAAAAATTTTCCAACTTCATAGTAACAGGTTTACCATAGATCTTGAATGAAACTATCGGGCGAAAGTGCTTATTGTTGAACTTGAAGCTCTCCACAAAGATTTTAGTGAGCGTGTAGTATTGCTCACTCTCATCTCCCACATAGGCGGTTAAGCCTGCCTTACCGACAAGGGTCAAGAAATCATCCAACAAACCTGCATTTCTCAAAAAGTCATAACATGGGAAGGATGAAGCATTAGGGACTCCATTGTCCTCTTCGGGTGCGAAGCTTGGTGCGATGAGGTCCTCATTATAGGATTGCCTGAATCGGGTGGATGACCTCGAGGGCTTCCCTGTGCTTGTTGTCTCTCACACTTCTCCAAAGTTACAATTATCCATCTTCCTTTTCTGAAAATTTTCAACAAACATTATAAAATTTGATTTGGTGACATATAATTGAGGGAAACTACCATGGGAACTTGCTAGAGAACTAAACATGCATCAAAACTAATTCTTACAACTTAGAACAAGCATGCAAGCTCACTAAACATGTTACCTACAACAGCAAAATATTCAAGATATACTCCACCAAACAAAATTCTACTTGGATAATCGGAGGAGTCACATACCGGAGAGCAAATGTGCCAAATTTCGGCACGAAATCTGGGCTGAGCAAAGAGATCGAGAAATCTGGAGCTCTCGAGCAAAAACGCGAGTGAGAGGAACCTGGTGCGAGTTTTTTCGGGAGAGAGAAGAGAATGGGAGGAAGAGATGATGAAGTGGGGCAAGGAGGGGCCCACACGCCAGGGTGGCGCGCCCCCCTTGCTGGCCGCGCCGGCCTGTGGGGTGCCACCCTGGGGTGCCAAACTGGTCATCCCCAGGTGTTCCTAGGTGCCTCGTCGAAAAATAGGACTACTGGTATAACTAGTTGAATGCCCGTGCGTTGCTACGGCTTCTAATTTTCTCGTAAACATAATACATGCAAAAAAAATTATAACACAACTTTTCAATCTCATTTGATTGGTATACGCCATCGAGGGGCCATATCCGGTCTCTACACCGTCGAGGGGACCGCCGTACCAGGGACCATACTGACGAAAGAGAAGTCGGATTTCCATGCCGCTGGAGGCGTCTCGTCGAGGATGAGCCGGTCTCTATGCTGCCGAAGGAACCTAGCCGTGAAGGAGCTGGTGTTGTCCCGCCTCGTGGAGGAGCTAGAGACCGCCGCCGTCCTCTAGAGTCCTCAGCGTGGGGGTTAGCGCCACAAAACTTCTCCCCAAAATGTGCCCATTTTCCTATTGGATAAGAAAAATAATAAGAAAATAAAAAGAAAAAATATATAAGAAAAGGAGCCAGATATGTGGTCCTGGATTTGAGAGACCGGGAGGCTGACATGTGGGCCAGAGAAAACTACAAAGAAAAAAACAATTTATAACAGTCTAATGTTTGCCCTTGACCATTTTAGCCTGGTCACGTCAGCCTAAGAGTGGACCCTAATTGTCATAATCATATTTAATTCACTTACGATGGCCAACAAGTGCTTCTCGTCACACTATTAATCCAGATCGGTGGTTTCGTGTCAAAAGAATTGAAAGGTGATGGTTTTTGTTGTTAACCTACCCACAATTTTGGTGGTTATATGTACTTGTCTCCTCCTCCCCTCCCCTGCTGTGACGTCCGCCCATTTCCCCGCTCCCGACGATGAAGTTGATGTCTCGGGCCACGTATCCACCGGATCCTCTGCCTCAGACGCCCCGCGCGCGTTGGATCAGAGCGAGGCCATCCCGCTCTCGGTGGGTTGGCTACTTGACCGTTTCGCGAGTCTCCACGAGCGGTTCAAGTAAGGCATGCTCCTGAACTGGATGGTCTACTGCGGCAAGAGAAGGCCATCAACGGCGACATGACTCAGGTGTCCGAGCATGAATGGGCATTTTTCCGGACGTCCCAGCACGCCGATGCTGCCTTGAGGCTCCTTGAGCTCGACACCAGTGTCGGAGGGATTGAAGAACAATAGAATTGCAGAAAATACTTGTCATGTAAGCCATGTTTACAGTGGTTATTTGCTATCCTATCCGTATAATTGCAGCAACTACTCTCGGTTGAAAGATTAACCTTACTTCGTCTTGCCATAGGCCCTTGACCCTATCGAAGGATGGAATGTCTAGGTGTTGATGGATTCTTGCTTGGAAGGCCATGTATCTAGCTTTGATGGAACTGAAATGGTGTGATTAGCCTCAAGATATTTGTCATATGAATCCTGTGATCAAGACCTGGGTATTTTCTTTCCAGGAAAGAGATTAACGTGATGCAGATGGTAGACAAGCAGTGCCTATATGCCAGCTAAGTAATGTATATTTGCAAGTTTATTTATCAAACATAGGGAGATAAACAATACTACATTCTGATGTACAATGTTGTGAGGCCTGCATACAAATATAGTCTACCTCTACATGTTCTCGGTTAACAAATGGAAACAAAATACATAAAAGCTCATTCAAAATATGTTGACTATGGACACATAAATTTTTCCTGTACATGCAAGGATTGAGTCTCTTATATTTAGAAATTTTCTCGAAACCTCACAAAAATTCTTCTTACTTTTTAGTATCTCCTATCAGGTGTGTGCACCATAGATAAAGATTAGCCAGGCCAAACAGCGAGCAGAGAAGCTAGATGCTTCCTTAAGCAACACTTACTTTCCTTCCATACCGCTTCATGATTTCTGTGCTGTGTTAATATGCAAGTGGAACCGATACAAAGAATTAAATGTTCATTAACACATAATACCATTGTACTTCCTTTCTGCTAGCCATAATTCTTTCTGAACCATGTATGCATTTAGCTCGAGGATCAAATGCATTCTTTAGTGCTGTGCTATATCGGGTGGTTGTTTCTCTGTTGATGTAGGAAGAAAGGATCAAAGGAGCATATGTGGGGCATATGTTTGTCATGATTTTTATATAACTACCTTCTTGTCTTTTTTATTGATCAAATGAAGGCTGAAAACTACTTATTGTTTTCCCTTTTAGTTTCACTTTCGTTTCTATAAGAACAACAATAACAAATGATATCTTGTCTTTTTTACTGATCAAATGTGGGGCTTGTAGTGTCTACATGGTAATCAATAATAACCGCTATCGAAAAAATATACATGTAGTAAACAGTACTACTTAGTTTAGACCAGGAACTTACACCGTAGTCCATGCTGTAAATCAAATATGAAAACGATGATGGACACCTTAACATTGATCTCTGGCTGAGCGTCACCTTGCAATAATGTACATGATAATACGGCTTTGAATAAGAGCACTTTCACTTTTCCCAAGAAATGCATATCTTCTTGAGTAGTAGAGATGTAGCAAAACTCAATCAAATTAGCCTAACAGAACTTATGTACCGGCTGCAGAACACACAAATAAATTAGACAAACGGAGAAGATTAGTCAAAATGCTGAATAAATAACACACACATTTATGATCAATAAGCCATCTCAAATATTGACGTGAGTGTGCACAATTTTTGCTATCATATTGCAGGAACTAATGCACATCTGAACATGATTCTGTTAAGGTGATCCTTCGCAACGAACATGCCTAAGTCTTTACCTGCTTTTCCGAACAGTAAAGGAAATAGACGATGACAGAGGCTGTTGCAGATGCAGTGCGGGCACCCTGACCTGGGAGCAGCTCCTAGTCCGGCAGCGGCAGCCTCGTCCGTGCACATCGAGTTGGCAAAGATCATGTGACCTGGGCGCCGCCCACACTCCCGCAGCGGCGGTCTCATCCGCGCACATGTTGTTGCCAAAGATCAGCGGAAGGTACAGGGACAAACCTCTAAGCTTACATGGTTGTGTGCTGCCGCTGGGTAGGAGAGATCAAGAGGAGAGCGGCTGATAGATGTTGTGGGGCTCTGTTTAGGGGGGGCTTGGTCATATTTGGTATCAGATGTGATTGTCTCCTTAATTATACCGATTTGATTGGTATGCAATAAATTCTTACCTTTTTTAACAGATGACATCGGTGGGTAATTCTCCCACGAACGGGGAAGGATGCAGGATCAAACGGTGGTTCTTAGTTTAGAGATATTGAACGGACAGGATGGCTCCAATGACGACCATCAAAGTGCGTTGAGTGTCAAACGACCAACTCCCATTTAATAGTAAAGATTTTTGTGAATTTTTGAAAACTTTGAAAAATGCACATTTCTGGGTGTTAAATTTATTATTACTGGGCAGAAAAAGATTTTGAAATCTCTAATTAACTAAAGAACTTTGCAAAACAAAAGTGCTACAGCAAGTAGATCAAGTGGAGGAAGAAAGAAATGTTGTTTAGCTCTTCTATGCATATAAAATGTACTTGTTAACAAGGTTGATCAAGTCTTGCCACCAAAATTTTTTACATGTCATAGGAAGAAATAAACCTCAAATCAATCATATTACCTTATATTGTATTGATGCGGATCCAATCATAATAGTTTGATATCCTTCTTTAGGATCATATATAGGACAATCAATAACTCCCACTTGGACAGTTCTTGAATTGGAAATTGTATTAACTCCACATATTTTATCAGTCTTCTTGGGGAAATAGACGAGTATGTTCCTTGTCATCAACATTAAAAGTAACTTTTCCTTTGTTGCAATCAATAACAGCCCCTGCAGTATTAAGAAAGGGTCTCCCAAGAATAATGGACATATTATCATCTTCAGGTATTTCCAACACAACAAAATCAGTTAATATCAAGCAGTTTTGAGTAACTTGAACAGGAACATCCTCACATACACCAACA
>NC_061512.1:254093872-254109771 GCF_022539505.1 Lolium rigidum
CTAGGTCACCACACTTTTAATTTCCAAAAAACAAATATCTAGTTGGTTCAATTTGCTCAGGAAAAAACTTGACAAAAATGCTTCTTTTACTATATGCAGCGGAAACTGTGAATTTAAACTTTAAACTTTGAACTTTTCAGAGGCATGTCTTTCACTTTTCAATTCCTGAACAAATATTTCGTTGGTCCTATTTATTCAGAAAAAACTAGACAAAATTTTGGCCAAAAATGACCCAAAACTGCCTAAAGATGCCTCTGTAATTAATAAAACTGTGCAAAACTATAAAAAACTGTGTTACTGTCGCGGCCCACGCGGCCCGTACGCGGCGAGCGACGCGCAGCAACGCGGCGCCCACGCGGCTGACGGACGCGGCGCCCACGCTGCGAGCAGACGCGGCCCGCACGCAGTGCGGCCTGCTAACGCGGCCTTCTTTCGGCCCAACCGCGGCCTGGCCAGCGCAGCCGACGCGGCCCGCACACGGTGCCCACGCGGAGGCACTCCTGGCCGTCGGATTCGATCCGACGGCTCCGCTTTTCTTTCGCTGGGTATAAAAACCGCCCAACCGGCCGAAAAACCCTAACCCTAACTCATTTCGCCCCCGACCCGCTCTCTAGCCACATTCTGGCGGCTGGGAGACGACGGCGGCGGCCCGCGCGCGCGCCTGGCCACCTTGTCGCCGGCGGCGAGCGGAGCAGCCTGCCCCTCCTCCCACTGCGCGCTCGGCCTGGCGTCACGCCGGTGACGACGGAGCCCTCCCCGCGAGACTCCCCCGCGGTTCTCTGTGGCGGAGAGGAAGCGGCGGCGTCGCCCGGCAGCTGCTCGAGCGAGCACGCACCGGCGTCGAGCTGCCCTTCCTCTCCTTCCTCCACCAGACCCCGGCGCGGCGGCCAAGGAACGGAGGCAGAAAAACGGGCGGCGGCGCCCCCCTGTACCCTTTGCCGGCGGCGCCTGCACCCGAGGGTGGGCGCACCTCCGTCAAAGGGCGCAGAGGTGGTTCCCTTTACCGCCAACGGCGGCACAACTTTGCCGGCGACATTTGAGTAGCAGCAGCCGGTAACTGTCGGCGGTGGCGGCGCGGTGGCCCCACTGCCCCTATGCTTTTTCTCCGGTGAGCCCAAGGCCCCGGCCGGTAGAAACTTTCTTTTCCCTTTTCTTTGGGTAGGGTTTGGTCACAGGGATGAACTAGGGTTTCATTTACTGTTTCTTTTCTACCCGAAAAAAGCAAAGATCTACACACTAGCTGCTCTGATACCAATGTTAATTCCCGAGGATCAACTAGTGTAGATCTAATCGAGTAGAGACTATCACTGTAACGAATTGTATGCATGTACTGTGAGTGGGAGATGAAGATACTGTGAATGCTGTGATGTTTACCTTCTTCTTTGAGGAGGACGAGCCTGCCGACGTTGACGTGGTGACGGCGGTGGATCCGTGAGGGAGTGGTGGCAGTGGAGCTTCCCGTCGGCACTGCACTAACCCTAATCGGTGGGTCGTCTGGTGGGGCGAGTGGCAGCTCAGGGCAACCTCGTACCGAGTGCCACTGGCCCCCACCACTCTATATAGTGCAGGCGACAGGGGCCCACCAACCAGCGAACGGTTGGGCGCCCCCGATCAGGGCTCGGTCAAAGGGCACGTCGAGCCGTTGGGCTCGAACGTGGTGGAGATCAACCTAACATCAGACACTCACTAACAGCACGAAGCGGGTCTCCAGCTAAGGCATGTCGTGCCCTTCTGATAATCCCGTCCCCTGAGGTGAGCGGATAGTACGTCGAGGAGAGATAATCCAGATGGCTGGTGTAGACGTCTGTCTAGTTTACCAAGTGGGCGGTGTGCTCGGCGGAAGCTACGTATTGCCGAAGGTATCCGAACTCTTGATCCGAGGGTTGTGAATCAAAGTCCCTTCGCTGTATGGGCCTGGCGTGGTAGGTTGAAGAAAAATATGCAAGATGTAGGATCGTCGTCCGAGCGATTCCTACGGAAGCTCCTATACACCGGGTTTACTGGAATACTAGATCGCGGCCGCGTACCCTCCAATGGCCTCCATGTATGTCGGGCTCGGCCAACATAAGTTTTAACGAGTTGCAGTCCTATTGGGCAGTCTTCTATTCTTACTAGTTGAATGCCCGTGCTTCGCCATGGCTCAATAAACTGATCCAACTAAAAGACTCAATTTCAAACATAAAATTTATGCTTAATTAGTTATGCGTTAAATATGTGAAATGCTATATATAACTCATTTTGGTTGTATGATTAGTTACGGAAAAAATAACATCAAACTTCCCTAGAGCCTATATAGCACAAATGCCAGTGCGGTTGCTACGGGTCCATTTTCTATTATGTGGATGAATCTGGCGTGAGATGAGGCTGACTCCATCTAAGCCAAGCGATCTGAAAGTTGTTGTTGATGACCAGCTTGGGGAGGACGACGGCGCTCAGCTTGTTGCAATGCCGCCTCTTCTTAGACGCCGAGGGTGAGTTGGTACCACGCGTCCGCTTGCGCCGGGGGAGCCCCAAGCGGTACCACACGATTTTTTTTTTTGGTTTTGCATTTTTTTTGGTTTACCCGGATAGACAAATTTTAGATTCTCAAAATTCCAAATGTAAATACGAAAGTAGGAAGATTTTAGTTTTTCTATAAATTACGGATTTTATATTTTTTTAATTTTTTTAAAATTAAAATTAATAATTGCATCCTGCATAAAGATTACTATTACTTTTACACAATTTTTAGATTTTCAAATTTTTAGGTTTTAGGTTTGGCAAAAAAAATTAAAAATTAAAAATAATACAAATTAAAAAGTTAATGTTTATTTATTTATTCAAGATTATTATTACATCATTACTTTTGTTTATTAAAAGAATTATTTGAAATTCAAACAAAAAATAAATGTGACATCGACCAACATGTTGGATTGATATGATACTAGTATCACATCATGCGCGCGAAGCACTTGGTTGCGGGACGGAATGGAACTTGAAAGTTAAGCGTGCTAGTGCTAGAGTAGTGGGAGGATGGGTGACCGAGCGGGAAGTTTGACTAGAGATAAGTGTAGTTAAAGATAGAGACTAAACTATGCAAATAACTAAAATAATAGAAAAAAAGGAGTGAATTTTTTTTAGAAAATCTAGAGATATTTTCGCCGACGCGCGAAACCCATGTGGACGGACCTTTAGTCTCAGTTCGTAAGCAACCGGGACAAAGGGGGGGGGGCCTTTAGTCTCGACCCTTTAGTCCCGGTTGCACAACCGAGACTAAACCCCGTTATGAACCGGGACTAAAGGGCTTTTTTCTACTAGTGCCCATGTAGAGAAAACTGTGTTCTTTGATAGTTAGCATCAGTAATCTCTTATAGCTAACTCTATCGTGCCCAGCTGTTGTATACGAACTGCTGTGACTTGTGACCCAATTTGATGTTTCGCTCTAAATCAAGACTTTGTGACTTGTGACACAATATGCATCTGGTGCAATTTTTACGTGAGGAAGCAGCAATGTCTGAGCCACCTGGAGAAAGCGACATGCCAAATGTGGAGGCGCACAATGAGATATCAGCTGAAGCTGAGTTAGCAGTTGAGGGAGCAGACCCTGTGCTCATCGACCTGCCTACTCCTAAAGCTACACTGCCACATCCTGCAGCTACAGGAACTAGCTGTGCAAGCCGCCCGTGCCATGGATGGATTAGCGAATCTGAGAGTGATTCGGACTATGAAGAGTACCTCGCAAGTCGACAACATGTCGTAGCTTGCTGTGTACGAGGAGGCAACTGAGTATAGATGAGATGCGAAGTGAAGCCGCCTAACTTTAGATGTTTCTGATCTGTGATCTTCCTTTGTCATCTCGACATGGAGCTAGTAGCCAAATTGCCATGAGTAGTCAGTAACTACACCTACCGATGTTCATGCTATCTTTTTTTGAAATACCCAAAGGGGTTAGGAAAAGATTAGACTTTTATCGATCTCGTTTGTTTTGGCAGAACGATCAGCTAAAACGAAAGTACAAATTGACTAAATGGAACATTATTTGTAGACCCAAGGAGCAAGGGGGATTGGGGGTGGAGGTTTTGGAACTGAAAAACAGATGTTTGTTAAGCAAATGGTTATATAAACTTCTTAATGAAGAAGGAGTTTGGCAAGAACTTTTACACAATAAATACCTCAAGAACAAGACTTTGTCACAAGTGACTGCGAAACCAACCGACTCTCCCTTTTGGAAAGGACTCATAGGAGTGAAAGACGATTTCTTCTCACGAGGTTCGTTCACAATTGGGAATGGCCAGCAAGTACGCTTTTGGGAAGACAATTGGCTGGGCGATGCTCCTTTGGCATCCCAATATCCTTCGTTGTATAATATCGTCCGACGAAAAAATGTTTTAGTCGCCGATGTTCTTTCAAATACACCTCTGAATATAGAGTTTAGAAGGACTTTGACAGGAAACAAGTGGGATGCTTGGATTGCATTAGTCCAACTCCTTATTCTTGTAACCTTGTCAGAGGAGAAGGATATTTTTGTATGGAAGTTAACAACGTCTGGATCTTTCACGGTAAAATCCATGTACGAAGATTATATGAACGGTCATACGATCTATCTTCGTAAATATATTTGGAAACTTAAGATACCACTGAAAGTCAAGATTTTTATGTGGTTTCTTCATAGAAAAGTTATACTCACTAAAGATAATTTAGCTCGCCGGAATTGGAATGGTTGCATGAAATGTGCGTTTTGTGATTCATCGGAATCAATCAATCATCCGTTCTTTGATTGTCCCTTCGCTAAACTTATTTGGAGAGTTATTCAGTTCACTTTCAATATTGTTCCTCCAACAAATGTTACAAATATGTTTGGAAATTGGTTAAACGGAGTTGACAAAGTGTCCAAGTTCAGAATTAGAATTGGGTTTTGCGCGCTCATGTGGGCTATATGGAACTGCCGCAATGATATTGTCTTTAACAAGAGTACGAACTCAAATTTTTTACAGGTTATCCGTATGGTCTCACACTGGATCCACGAATGGTCTCTTTTACTGCCGGAGACGCAACGCGAGCCTATGCATGCTGGATGCCGCCGGCTGGATGCGGTGGCACGGGCTATATACAACCAGGATGGCTGGCGTCCTGTTAAACGACTTTCAGATGTATAAGCGAGTTTCTCTTATTTTTCATTGGCTAGTTTTTGTGTACACGCTTTGTGATTCGTGAATTGTAAACTAAAGATTATGTTATCTGGATAATAAAAGAGGGCTGCGTGCATCGATTGATGCAGAGGCCGGGGTCAGCCCCCATTTCGAAAGAAAAAAACTACACCTATTGTCACACTTGTGCTTTTTATCCTATCTGGGTGATGCTTGCTGTGCAATTTACTGTTCCTTGGTTGTGAATACAAAATATCATCAAGTATGGATGGTGAATACAAGACTGGCATGCTGCAAACCGGATACTATAGGTATACAACATTAACATAAAAAGGACGGTGTTTGTCGGTTTTGTTTGTACTAGATCCATACAAACCATCTACGATTAAACCTTATGACTGGAGGCTATGAAATTTGGCAGTATGGGTCTGTTTATTGCTTATCGCTGTTAGAGAAGTTCAGCAATTGGACCTTAACACAGATTAGCCAGAGTACTGGCAGATTATCTATGGTTGTCGGTGCAACAGCCAGAACATATCACAGTATTTGTCTTAGCCTATCGGGTTTGTACTCTTACCGTAAGATAGTGGAACCTTGCCCAGGGAGACGCGATATGAACAGAATAGAATAATATACCACAAGAAGCAAAACATGCCAAGTGTGCTCGTGATTTATAAGGTGTGACTGATAACTCTGTTTTTAGTTCAAATGCTAGTCGTGTGAGCTGAAAAGGTTGGCAGCACAGTTGCACAGCGTGCCTCACCAACTCGTTTGCTAATGTTCAGTTTGACAGGTGCAACAACACGATATTATCGCATTAACTGCGGCAGTATGCAAATGGCTATATATAACACTCTTGGTTAGTGATTGATCCATAGTCCAAGAAAAGCTCAACCCAGTAAGATGAGTAGTGTGAACCTGAACAAAGCAAGCAGATGAGGGTAAGAAAACACGATGTGTAGATATGGGTGTGGGAGGTGTCGGTAAAATGGTGGCCGCATAGACTACCAGTTGCATTAGACATTAAGTTACAAGCAGGCTGAACCGGAAGAAGCTGGTCCCCAACGTCTGCAGCAGCTAAGGACTTAGACATGTCGTGCCTTTTGCTAATCTCAGGTAAGCGCAAAGTAGGTCGAGGTGAGATCATCCGGAAGGCTTCGTGAATAACAACCATCGGCTTTCTTCTTGGACGCCGCTAAACGGAATACCTTGGCTGTACCGCGCGCGTGGCACAATCGCTCATTGGATGGAACTTGGTGAAAAAGAACCACTGAGAGATGCTGTTCCTCTGAGGGGAGCGCGCGGGGGTGGGGGTATGCAGAAGTGAGGTCCTCCGGATGGCTCGCGTATATGTCTGCCGAGTGCACGAAGTCGGCGGTGGGGAAGCGACGAAGGGCCGGAGGTATCGTTCTAGAAGCTCAAGATCCGAGGGTGGCGAGTCGAAATCCCTTCCTCCTGGTTCTTAGATCAACTTGGATTGATAGGAACAATAGGATTTTCAAAAACATATCAAGGATAGGGTCATCAGGTCTTCCTCTTGATACGATTGTCGAGGAAATGGATATGTGGAAACGAGTGAGGTTATTGTGAGGCTGGTCATAGTGGGAGAAGTAACTTAGACCAGTAACACATGCCATGTTACTAGTCTAGGTTACTACCTTCATAGTGGGTAGTAACTTATGTTAAAAGAGGTTAGAGATGATACGATCTTGACTGGAACTGGAATTGTAAGATAAATATGCTGACGAGATATAAGTGAATAGATAGATATGTATTGTTGAGATTGTAATCTAAACTAACTTGTAAACCCTAGCTCAGTTGAGCCTATATAAATACAGAGCCCCAAGCCGATGTGAATTGCACGGCATAATCAATCTCTTTGTTAGTTTTATATGGTATCAGAGCCAACACTCCTAATCGTCCATGGCTCCAACCAACTCCCCGTCCGCTCCGATCAACATCGCGGCCACACTGAGCGCCGCCATCTCCATCAAGCTTGATCAGGAAAATTACCTGCTCTGGAAGGCCCAGGCTCTGCCAGCACTCTACGGCAACGATCTGTTCGGCTTCGTCGATGGTTCAAACGCTGCTCCACCGAAGCGCGTCCCTGCCGCGGTCGGAAGCTCGAGCCAGGTCGACAACCCTGAGTACGCCGCCTGGCGCAAGCAGGACCAGCAGGTCCTTAGCGGCCTGCTCTCCTCCCTCACACCAACCGTCCTTGGCCACGTTCAGCTCCTGAAGACGTCGGAGCAGGTGTGGGAGGCTCTGGATCGGACGGTTGCGTCCAGGTCCAAGGCGCGGATCGTACAACTCCGAACCGCGCTGGTGAAGCCGAAGAAGAGGGACACATCCATGTCTGCTACTTCCAGCAAACCAAGAAGATCGCCGATACGATGGCGACAGTCGGCAATCCCCTCGGCGACGACGAGATCGTCTCGTACATCCTCGCTGGCCTTGGCGAGGACCACGAGAACTTCACCACTTCGATGAGTGTGATCGCTGGCAACGAGGACTTCACCCTGGGAGACCTCTACGGGAATCTCACCGCCTATGAGGCACGAACTGGAGGCCGCGGCTCGGGCGGCCACCACGTCGCACCGTTCCAGCACTCCGCCAACAATGCCTCCCGCGGTGGCGGGCGCGGGAACTTCCAGCGTGGCGGACGCGGTCGTGGCGACGGAGGTCGCGGCAATGGCGGAGGCCGCTACGGCGGCTACAACGGCGGCTACAATGGCGGCTACAACGGTGGCGGCTACAACGGAAGAGGCCATGGCGGTGGCCGTGGCGATAACTCTGGGCGTGACGCTCAGGGTGGAGGACGTGGACGCGGCGGCAAATCAACTTGCCAAATCTGTGGCATCTACGACCATGATGCTCTATGCTGCTACTCACGGTTCAATCACGCGATCCAGCCAGAGAGCTCCACTCGCGCCGCCGCCAACTACACCAACGCCAACGACAGCTACACCAGCGATCCAAACTGGTACATGGATTCAGGTGCAACCGATCATATGACGAATGACATCGAGCGCCTCCATGTTCACGAGAACTACAAAGGCAACGAGTAGATCCAGGTGGCCAACGGTACGCACATACCTAT
Organism: Lolium rigidum; assembly: GCF_022539505.1. NCBI lineage: Eukaryota > Viridiplantae > Streptophyta > Magnoliopsida > Poales > Poaceae > Lolium > Lolium rigidum. The sequence continues at coordinate 254,102,099 of NC_061512.1, forward strand.
CTTGCACATTGGTGAATCTAGCTTATCCGGTTTTTCTCGTCCACTTCGATTATCTAATGTCCTCCATGCTCCTCGCATTAGCAAAAATCTATTATCGACTCATAAACTTTCCAATGATAACCACTGTCTTATTGAACTTCATCCTGAATCTTTCTTTGTTAAGGACCTAACCACGAGGGCAACGCTGCTGCAAGGTAGAGCACAAGATGTCCTGTACCCAGTTCCTCCACTCCATCCTCGCCATTCATCACGTCCTCCGCAAGCGCACACCATCTCACCGTCCAAGGAACGGTGGCATTGTCGACTCGGACAGCCTGCAGAACCTGTCGTCTAGGCCATCCTTCGATCAGATAAATTAGGATTTACACAAAATAATGTAGTGTCGCATGTTTGTGATGCATGCCAGCAAGCTAAAGTTCATCAACTGCCTTATGCAGTTTCGAGTCGTGTTTCCCAAGTTCCTTTAGAACTCGTGCATACGGATGTATGGGGATCAGCAATTAAGTCAGCTGGCGGGTTCAAATATTATGTCAGTTTTATCGATGATTTTAGTAAATTCACTTGGGTATATTTGCTGAAACACAAGTCCGACTGGGGAGGAGAATATCACAAACTCAATTCCTACTTCACAGATACCGGCATTACACATCGCATTTCCTTCCCACATACCCACCAGCAAAACGGCGCCATCGAGCGCAAGCACAGACACCTAGTCGAAACAGCTCTTGCTCTCCTAGCTCAAGCATCCGCACCTCTCAGGTTTTGGGATGACGCCATTCTTACTGCCTGCTATCTGATTAATCGTATGCCAAGTAGAGTCATTCACAACTCAATTTTTGTCACTAAGTTTCAATTTTTGTCACTAAGTTTTTCAAAAAGGGAGTTGACTACGGTTCCCTCCGCGTGTTTGGGTGCGCGTGTTGGCCTATCCTTAGGCCGTATAACAACCACAAACTTAGTTTTCGCTCGCGTCTGTGTGTGTTCCTCGGGTATAGTCCTGACCATCGAGGCTTTCGTTGTCTCGATCGATCCACATGACAGATCCATGTGTCGCGCGATGTCGTATTCGACGAAAATTTCTATCCCTTTTGTGGTGATAAATCTACACCCCACCCTCATCCCACCGAAGATGCCATCCTTCTTTCTGTACCGGATACGGATGATCCTTTGTGCACTGATATGGCAGGTGCTGCTGATACTTTGATCTCTCGGAATGTTTCAGGTTCTGACGACCAGCAGCAACAGCACGTTGATACGTCTCAAACGTATCTATAATTTCTTATGTTCCATGCTACTTTTATGATAATACTCACATGTTTTATACACACTTTATGTCATTATTATGCATTTTCCGGCACTAACCTATTGACGAGATGCCGAAGAGCCAGTTGCTATTTTCTGCTGTTTTTGGTTTCAGAAATCCTACAAAGGAAATATTCTCGGAATTGGACGAAATCAACGCCTAGGATCTTATTTTTCCACGAAGCTTCCAGAAGACCGGGGGAGATACGAAGTGGGGTCACGGGGCGCCAACACCATAAGGCGGCACGGCCAGGGTGGGCCCTGATGGCGTGTATTTCACACGTTCGTTGGGCAACCCCAAGAGGAAGGTATGATGCGCACGGCAGCAAGTTTTCCCTCAGAAAGAAACCAAGGTTTATCGAACCAGGAGGAGCCAAGAAGCACGTTGAAGGTTGATGGCGGCGGGATGTAGTGCGGCGCAACACCGGAGATTCCGGCGCCAACGTGGAACCCTGCACAACACAACCAAAGTACTTTGCCCCAACGAAAGCAGTGAGGTTGTCAATCTCACCGGCTTGCTGTAACAAAGGATTAACCGTATTGTGTGGAAGATGATTATTTGCGAGAGAAAATAGTAAAAACAAGTATTGCAGCAGATTTGTATTTCAAGTATTAAAGAATGGACCGGGGTCCACGAGTTCACTAGAGGTGTCTCTCCCGTAAGATAAAAGCATGTTGGGTGAACAAATTACAGTCGGGCAATTGACAAATAGAGAGGGCATAACAATGCACATACATGACATGATAAGTATAGTGAGATTTAATTGGGCATTACGACAAAGTACATAGACCGCCATCCAACCGCATCTATGCCTAAAAAGTCCACCTTCGAGGTTATCATCCGAACCCCTTCCCAGTATTAAGTTGCAAACAACAGACAATTGCATTAAGTATGGTGCGTAATGTAATCAACAACTACATCCTCGGACATAGCGCCAATGTTTTATCCCTAGTGGCAACAAAGACAACATAACCTTAGGGGTTTCTCGTCTCCCCCAGGTGTCAATGCAGGCATGAACCCACTATCGAGCATAAATACTCCCTCTTGGAGTTAAAAGTAAAAATTTGGCAGAGCCTCTACTAGAAACGGAGAGCATGCAAGATCATAAACAACACATATGTAATAACTTGATAATTAACATGACATGGTATTCTCTATCCATCGGATCCCGACAAACACAACATATAGAATTACAGATAGATGATCTTGATCATGTTAGGCAGCTCACAAGATCCAACAATGAAGCACAATGAGGAGAAGACAACCATCTAGTTACTGCTATGGACCCATAGTCCAGGGGTGAACTACTCACTCATCACTCCGGAGGCGACCATGGCGGTGTAGACTCCTCCGGGAGATGAATCCCCTCTCCGAGCAGGGTGCCGGAGGAGATCTCCGAATCCCCCGAGATGGGATCGGCGGCGGCGGCGTCTCGGTAAGGTTTTCCGTATCGTGGTTTTTCGCATCGGGGGTTTCGCGACGGAGGCTTTAAGTAGGCGGAAGGGCAGAGGTCGGGGCCGGACGAGGGGCCACACCATAGGGCGGCGCGGGCCCCCACGGGCCGCGCCGCCACGTGGTGTCGCCACCTCGTGGCCCCACTTCGAATGTTCTCCGGTCTTCGGAAGCTCCGTGGAAAAATAGGCCCCTGGGTCTTTGTTTCGTCCAATTCCGAGAATATTTCGTTACTAGGATTTCGAAACCAAAAACAGCAGAAACAGGAACCGGCACTTCGGCATCTTGTTAATAGGTTAGTTCCGTAAAATGCATGAATATGACATAAAGTGTGCATAAAACATGTAGGTATCGTCAATAATATGGCATAGAACATAAGAAATTATCGATACGTCTGGAGACGTATCAAGCATCCCCAAGCTTAGTTCTGCTCGTCCTGACAGAGTAAAACGATAACAAAGATAATTTACGAAGTGATATGCCATCATAACCTTGATCATACTATTTGTAAACATATGTAGTGGATGCAGCGATCAAAACAATGGTAATGACATGAGTAAACAAGTGAATCATAAAGCAAAGACTTTTCATGAATAGTACTTCAAGACAAGTATTAATAAGTCTTGCATAAGAGTTAACTCATAAAGCAATAAATCAAAGTAAAGGTATTGAAGCCACACAAAGGAAGATAAAGTTTCAGCGGTTGCTTTCAACTTGTAACATGTATATCTCATGGATAATTGTCAACATAGAGTAATATAACAAGTACAATATGCAAGTATGTAGGAATCAATGCACAGTTCACACAAGTGTTTGCTTCTTGAGGTGGAGAGAAATAGGTGAACCGACTCAACATAAAAGTAAAAAGAATGGTCCTTCAAAGAGGAAAGCATCGATTGCTATATTTGTGCTAGAGCTTTTATTTTGAAAACATGAAACAATTTTGTCAACGGTAGTAATAAAGCATATGAGTTATGAAAGTTATATCTTACAAGTTGCAAGTCTCATGCATAGTATACTAATAGTGCCCGCACCTTGTCCTAATTAACTTGGACTACCGGATCTTTGCAATGCACATGTTTTAACCAAGTGTCACAATGAGGTACCTCCATGTCGCTCTGTACAAAGGTCTAAGGAGAAAGCTCGCATTTTGGATTTCTCGCTTTTGATTATTCTCAACTTAGACATCCATCCCGGGACAACATGGACAACGAGATAATGGACTCCTCTTTAATGCATAAGCATGTGGCAACAATTATTATTCTCATATGAGATTGAGGATATATGTCCAAACCGAAACTTCCACCATGAATCATGGCTTTAGTTAGCGGCCCAAAGTTCTTCTCTAACAATATGCATACTCCAACCATGAAGGTGGTAGATCTCTCTTGCTTCAGACAAGACGGACATGCATAGCAACTCACATGATATCCAACAAAGAATAGTTGATGGCGTCCCCAGAAACATGGTTATCGCTTAACAAGCAACTTAATAAGAGATAAAGTGCATAAGTACATATTCAATACTACAATAGTTTTTAAGCTATTTGTCCCATGAGCTATATATTGCAAAGGTGAATGATGGAATTTTAAAGGTAGCACTCAAGCAATTTACTTTGGAATGGCGGATAAATACCATGTAGTAGGTAGGTATGGTGGACACAAATGGCATAGTGGTTGGCTCAAGGATTTTGGATGCATGAGAAGTATTCCCTCTCGATACAAGGTTTAGGCTAGCAAGGTTATTTGAAACAAACACAAGGATTAACGGTACAGCAAAACTCACATAAAAGACATATGGTAAACATTATAAGACTCCATACCGTCTTCCTTGTTGTTCAAAACTCAATACTAGATGTTATCTAGACTCTAGAGAAACCAAATATGCAAACCAAATTAGCAAGCTCTAAGTATTTCTTCATTAATGGGTGCAAAGTATATGATGCAAGAGCTTAAACATGAGAACAACAATTGCCAAGTATCAAATTATCCAAGACATTATAGCAATTTACTACATGTATCATTTTCCAATTCCAACCATATAACAATTTAACGAAGAAGAAACTTCGCCATGAATACTATGAGTAGAGCCTAAGGACATATTTGTCCATATGCAACGAGAGGAGCGTGTCTCTCTCCCATAAAGTGAATGCTAGGATCCATTTTATTCAAACAAAACAAAAAACAAAAACAAACCGACGCTCCAAGCAAAGTGCATAAGATGTGACGGAATAAAAATATAGTTTCGTGGAGGAACCTGATAATGTTGTCGATGAAGAAGGGGATGCCTTGGGCATCCCCAAGCTTAGACGCTTGAGTCTTCTTATAATATGCAGGGGTGAACCAAGGGGCATCCCCAAGCTTAGAGCTTTCACTCTCCTTGATCATATTGCATCATACTCCTCTCTTGATCCTTAAAAACTTCCTCCACACCAAACTCGAAACAACTCATTAGAGGGTTAGTGCATAATAAAAATTCACATGTTCAGAGGTGACACAATCATTCTTAACACTTCTGGACATTGCATAAAGCTACTGGACATTAGTGGATCAAAGAAATTCATCCAACATAGCAAAAGAGGCAATGCGAAATAAAAGACAGAATCTGTCAAAGCAGTAACAGTCCATAAAGATGGATTTTATTAGGCCACCAGACTTGCTCAAACGAAAATGCTCAAATTGAATGAAAGTTGCGTACATATCTGAGGATCATGCTCGTAAATTGGCGTAATTTTCTGAGCTACCTACAGGGAGATAGACCCAGATTCGTGACAGCAAAAGAAATCTGGAACTGCGCAGTAATCCAAATCTAGTACTTACTTTTCTATCAAAGACTTTACTTGGCACAACAAAACTTAAAACTAAGATAAGGAGAGGTTGCTACAGTAGTAAACAACTTCCAAGACACAAATATAAAACAAAAATACTGGAGTAAAAACATGGATTGTCTCCCATAAGCGCTTTTCTTTAACGCCTTCAGCTAGGCGTAGAAAGTGTATCTCAAGTGACATCGAGAGATGAAGCATCAACATCATAATTTGTTCTAATATTAGAATCATAAGGTACCTTCATTCTCTTTCTAGGGAAGTGTTCCATACCTTTCTTGAGAGGAAATTGATATTTAATATTACCTTCCTTCATATCAATAGTAGCACCAACGGTTCGGAGAAAAGGTCTTCCCAATATAATGGGGCAAGATGCATTGCATTCAATATCCAAGACAACAAAATCAACGGGGACAAGGTTATTGTTAACCATAATATGAACATTATCAACTTTCCCCAAAGGTTTCTTTTTTAGCATTATCGGCGAGATTAACATCCAAATAACAATTCTTCAATAGTGGCAAGTCAAGCATATCATAGACTTTTTAGGCATAACGGAAATACTTGCACCAAGATCACATAAAGCATTACAATCAAAATCTTTGACTCTCATTTTAATGATGGGCTCCCAACCATCCTCTAGCTTTCTAGGAATAGAAGTTTCAAGTTTTAGTTTCTCTTCTCTAGCTTTTATGAGAGCATTTGTAATATGTTTTGTGAAAGCCAAATTTATAGCACTAGCATTGGGACTTTTAGCAAGTTTTTGTAAGAACTTTATAACTTCAGAGATATGGCAATCATCAAAATCTAAATCATTACAATCTAAAGCAATGGGATTATCATCCCCAAGGTTGGAAAAAATTTCAGTAGTTTTATCACAAGCGATTTATAGCAGTTTTAGCAGTTGAGTAATTTTGCGCGCTTTTGCACTAGGAGTAGAAGCATTGCTAACACCAATTATTTTACCATTGATAGTAGGAGGTGCAGCAACATATGAATCATTAACATTGCTAGTGGTGGTAATAGTCCAAACTTTAGCTACATTTTCCTTTTTAGCTAGTTTTTCATTTTCTTCTCTATCCCACCTAGCACGCAGTTCAGCCATTAATCTTATATTCTCATTAATTCTAACTTGGATGGCATTTGCTGTAGTAACAATTTTATTTTCAATATCCCTATTAGGCATAACTTTTGATTTCAAAAGATCAACATCGGAGGCAAGACTATCAACTCTAGAAACAAGAATATCAATTTTATTGAGCTTTTCCTCAACAGATTTGTTAAAGGCAGTTTGTGTACTAATAAATTCTTTAAGCATGGCTTCAAGTCCAGGGGTGTATTCCTATTATTGTTGTAAGAATTCCCATAAGAATTAGCATAACCGTTACCATTATTATAAGGATATGGCCTATAGTTATTACTAGAATTGTTCCGATAAGCATTGTTGTTGAAATTATTATTTTTAATGAAGTTTACATCAACATGTTCTTCTTGGGCAACCAATGAAGCTAATGGAACATTATTAGGATTAACATTAGTCCTATCATTCGCAAGCATAGACATAATAGCATCAACTTTATCATTCAAGGAAGAGGATTCTTCAACAGAATTTACCTTCTTACCTTGTGGAGCTCTTTCCGTGTGCCATTCAGAGTAATTAAACATCATATTATCAAGAAGCTTTGTTGCTTCACCAAGAGTGATGGACATAAAGGTACCTCCAGAACTGAATCCAATAAATTCGCGAAGAAAAATTTAGTCCTGCATAGAAGGTTTGGATGATCATCCAAGTAGTCGATCCATGGGTTGGGCAATTTTAACTAGAGATTTCATTCTTTCCCAAGCTTGAGCAACATGTTCATTATCCAATTGTTTAAAATTCATTATGCTACTCCTCAAAGATATAATTTTAGCAGGGGGATAATATCTACCAATAAAAGCATCCTTGCATTTAGTCCATGAATCAATACTATTCTTAGGCGAGAGATAGCAACTAATCTTTAGCTCTTCCTCTTAATGAGAAAGGGAACAATTTTAATTTTATAATGTCACCATCTACATTTTTATATTTTTGCATTTCACATAGTTCAACAA
>NC_061512.1:254109871-254132421 GCF_022539505.1 Lolium rigidum
TACTTATCTTATCCATGTCTTCTACTAAATAAATGTTCCTACCATGAGTCACATGGTATATCTTTTCCACTACAATACTTGAACCATGTCAAGGACATTCATATTTATTCTTCATTAACCTTGACCATTTCAACCTTGTTTCCTAACTCATACCATTAAACCTACAGAAAAGAGAGAACTATTCATATGCTTATATTATGCATTCAATAGAACCTAACTAAATATTTAAACCTTGTCCAAGGGAGGTAATTGTTGATACTAACCAATGTTATAATAAGTATAAGTAAAGTATTAAACCCTATTTGACCTAGCTAAAACTTGATAGTAAGTAAGAACCTATTCTGATTAGTAGATTCAAGTAGAGGTAAATGTTGTGATCATTACAACTTGGTAATGATCATAAACCCTAGAGAAACCCTACCTATTCAAAGAGCTCAACCTAAAGAGGTATACTCAAGTATATGGACTAATACTTGATCTTGGAGAGAGAACCATGATTCACTAATGAATTATTAGAAAGCAATACTTTGATCATTACAAATTGGGTGATGATCATAAACCTTAAGAAATATAAGTGAGTGTGTTGAGAGAAGTATTAAAGAAGAGAGATTAGTGAGGAATAAGTGGATCATGTCTAATGCATGATCTTACTTTATAAATTGAGTTGATAAGTTAAACCTATACATATGATCCATAGATCTCATTCTTTACATGAAATAATAAGTAAATCAATAGTACTTAATCCAGACCAATACTCATGCCTTGTATAGAGTAGTATTGATATGGTATCCAAACCTTGCCTATCCAAACACTTGCTACAAATCTAGCATTGCCTTGATACACTAATTCTATCTAAGTGAGGAGGAGGAACCCTAGCCAATTAAACATAACCAAGCTTATGCTCATACCTAATCCTAGTTGTATATCACTTGGGTGATCACTACTTAAAACCCTAGACCATATTTGAATTCCAATCCAAGTATTACTTTGGATTATAAATAGAACTCTGCCATACCTCATGCCTATTTCATACTTCAAATAGTGAAGTATTCCCAAAACCATAAACCTTTTAAGTAGAATCCACCCCACATAAAATATTGTTTCCTAACTTGTGTATCATGGATCACAAGTATAAACCAAGCCACATATGCTTATGGACTAAATGCCTTTGGTGAGTAGAATGGAACCAATACCCTATTTTACTTTGCTATCCAAATACCTGGTTTAGTGAACCAAATGAAATAGTATTCGGATAAGTAATTTAGTTAACCATAATGAGCTTAGGATCTATTTTAAATAATTCAAGTAGAAGTTGCTAAGCAAGAGTAGAGAATATAGAGTTGATCCAACCATCTTCATAAACCCTTAGAAGTAATTCTCCACATGAAATCATGAACCAATCCTATTCTCAACACCATTTACTTTAAACTCTAGTCAAAATTAAAATATATGTGAACCTCACTATTGTTAAGCACTTTCAAAATAGAATATGTTCATAATTCACATTTCAAATGATTTACACAGATTTAGTTCCTAAGTAAAAAAGGAATAAACATTTAAACCATATCCATTTTCAATTTAAAATGCACTTCATAATAACACCGAGTTAATCATATATAATTCAATAGTTGTTTAAACCAAAGAATTATGCAGAGAGTATTATTAAGAAGTGATATTGATATTCAAATAATTTTGAAACTGCAAAACAAAATAGAAATGTCAAACATAAAAATAAAAACAGAAAATAGAAATTTGAAATAAGGAAGGAGGGAAACTTACCTCAGCTGTACCAGTGCCATCGCAGCCCATGACCAGCACCACCTCAGTCGAGCCCACGACGCGGCCCAGACCCAGCAACAAAGCCACCGAGTCCACCGTACCGTTTCGGCGAGGAAGAAAGAAGTTTCTTCTTCTTCCCCGCGGACGACACGGCGACGGCGAGCTTCGGCCACGTCCCCGCCGACGATAAGTCTGACTCCGGACGCCAGAGATCCTCTCAGAGGCACCTCCAAGCTCGTTCGCGTCCGAGCCTATCCAAAACCATCAAGATTCGCGCTCGAAACAAGCTCCAACCTCGCTGTGCATCCCGACCATCTGCCGACGCCGAGCTGGCGTTGCCGACCACCATTTGTCCTATAAATATGCACGGAGCTTCGCCAGGAACCCTAATGCTCCGCCGCTCACTCTCCGGCTTTCTCCATCTCTCTATCTCTCCCTGGAAACACCGCCATGGCCGGCCGGTTCTCCGAGCTAGCCGTCGATGGAGACCACCCCGCGTCTACGCAGTGGCTCGTTGGAAGCGCGTCTGGCCGCGTACAACATCCTGGAGGAGTCTAGCATCGAGGGAAGCCAAGAGGAGGAAGCATTTCGCCGTTCCCTTTCATTCGGGTTCGTCGGGAAACCATCAATCGCCGTCGTCTCCGGCGGCAATCGTCGTCGCCGACCACACCAGCAAGTTCACGGTGAGCTTGCGCATCTCTGGACTCCAATATTGTTTCCTGGAACCATCTATAGCTCCGTTTAGCCATTTCGCCGGAGTGGACCGCCGCGGGACATGAACGTCGGCGTAGCTCCGATGATCCCCTCGCCAAGCCATCGCCACCATCAACTTCAGTGAGTCAAGGAGAGTCGATTAAAACCTATTCGCGCGTCCCGGGAGGCCATAAAACGGCGGCGCCGTCGCTCGCGGACCGCCGGCGTTAAGCGCCGGTGAGGTCAAACTCCGTGCGTCAAGGTTGATTGGACTTTGCCGCGTGGCTGCTGAGATGGCACGCAGGTCCCACTATGTCGCGTCTGCGAGTAGTAAGTGAACCGGTACACTTAGTATTTTTGCTTTATTTCAAATTCCGGAAAATAGCCGAAACTTTGCAGAAATAGATTAAATTCATTTCAACTCAGAAAAATATGAATAATATATCAAAATGCTCACAAAAATAAACTCTATTCAAATAAAATATAAAACAAAATGTATGTCAAAATAAAATTTCACTTATTTTTAACCTTATTAATTATGCCATTTCAATTATTTAAAATACAATTTGAATTCAATAATTAGTGAAGTTTCAAAAATTAAATTTTAACTATTCAGTAACTAAGTAACATGTTAGGATTAATTTTTATTAACCATATTTGCATTCACTTAATTATTAGTGGTAATTCATAAACCCTAATTGCAAATTACTATTTTCTATTTTCTTTAAATAGTAATAACTCAAGAAAATATTATAAGCCAATATTATTTTGGTAAATCAAAACTTATTTACTTAAACATCTTTAGTTAACAAGTTAATTATTTTAAACCCTAATAACAATTATTAAACCCTGATTCTAAATTAAACCTAAATAAGAATTACCCTAATTATTAATTCTTGTGGAAAATTAATATAATGTTAAACCAGTACTAATTTGGATTCAAAGTAATTAGTAACCACAACTCTATTACCAATTATCATTTTAGGAGTTGTGCCATAATTTAGAAACCCTAAGTTTAATTTAAGTAAGACCTGAGATCTCATTATTTTATGTGATCATGTCAAAATGTTAAACCCTAAAACCCTAGTTGCTTATCACATGTGATCATGTGAATATCACCTTACCTAGAGAACCTTATTATATGACCAACAAATACAAGTCATGATCCACCAACATAGAACCAATTCACATGAGATTATCATTTCATGTTCCTATTCTTAATTAAAACCTATATGATTCACTAGTATCACTTAGGTATAAACCCTAACCTGTTACCACTTGTTAGCACCATTGATCATCAATCCTATATGCCATACCATTAGGATCAACTTCAACCATCATAATTTAGTAGCACCATAAAGACAAACCCTAGTACCAACCTTGTGTAGAAATTCACAACACATGCTCCTAATCCACTCAACCCTACTTAGGAAATGATAAGTCACTTAGCTTAGAAACTATTAGTGATTATGTAGTGAAGCAAATAAGAAACCATAGTAAACCTAGTAGCTAATTTATAGAACTATCTTGATAACCATCCTTTGATATGATGCTTAGAATAAACCATAGCAATAAACCTACCAATACTTGCTATATAGAAACCCCAATTCAAATTAAGAACCAATTAGTTTCTATTAGTATAACTAAATGAATTCAATAGTAAACCCTAGAAAGCCATAGCTCCTATGCATAGTAGTTCATATTCTTATTATACCTGTTCTTCAAAAGTTATTCTTTTGAAGTACAGATGTCAATCAAACCATAGAAGCCATAGTTCTTCTTTGAAATACTAAATATTTCTTAAACAACATGTTCTCCAAAAGTTATTCTTTTGAAGTATAATATAAGTAATCATCAACTATGACCTGTAGAACTTAAAAATTGACAATTGTTCTTTACATATTATTCCACCACTATTCTTTATGTGTATGATTGTTATAATGTCTTATATCACTTGGATATGGTGCTAATATAACCAAACCCTAATAAGAACCTTGTTTGAGAACCATTCTCAAAGTGCAACCAACCCTAAAGAAATCTTTACAACTCATACATCCTAAATCATCGAGGTTAGGTTACGCTCGGGACGATTGCATCTCATACTATGCATTATAGCATCTTTGCCAGTTCTTTAAACATTGTCCTTACTGGACAATGATGGTATTTCAGAATTTGGAGTTATCACGTATCGAAGCTTTTGCCCGCATAATCTTGCGAGCCAAGAAAGGCAAGTTCATCGCTTGCTCATGTCATTTGATTATTTGTATCAAACTATATGCAAAGTACTATACTTATCACTCATGCATTGCAAAAGCAAAGTATTATTTTACAATTATGAATATGACTATGTGGTGGGCAATGGAACCATGGTATGTGTTGATATGGTGGAGGTTCCATTGCAATGGGTTATATCACCCTAGGATTAATTACCAATGCCGTCCAGTGATTCTAGCGCCGTACAAACCGCGTTGACCATGAGATCTATAATGGCCTCGGGGAAGCCAGTCGTATCTTTTCCCTTCGCACGCCAACGGATTGGTAGAGCCGGCGGGGTGTTGGAGGCACTCGCCGTAGGTTGGGATAGCCTTTTAAATCCCCATCCATTAGTGATGATGGCTCTACGATCTATGAAGGATTGTCCAAAGTACACCATGAGTAAAGCCGTATTATCGGGGAAGTCTACCTGGAGGTGTACGGGTGGACAAAAGGGTGGGTTTGCGGTCGCGGAGAAGGCGGTGTGGGCTTGGATCTTACACCCGGCCTCACACCAAAGGAAGTGTGGACGGATAGCTTAGTGACTCGGTTGGCAACAAGGATAAGGTCTCTTATGGGAAAAGTAACGCACCTCTGCAGAGGATATCGAATTGTGATTGTCACTCCCTGTTCCGGGAGGGAACTGCGAACGCGGCAGGAAAGGAACTCCACGAAGTTCTAGTCAACCTGTGAAGACTGACGGGCATAGTTTTCAGAATAAAATAAACCTTTTGAAGAAATGTTTATGAAAACTTGCATTCGCCTATGACTTTCTGGTCTGTGGCTGTAGCTAGTGCATGATACACATATTTCCTTATATGAACTTGCTGAGTACGCTCGTACTCATTCTATCTCGTTTGAACCCCCTTCTTAGAGCAATGCACCAAAGGAGAAACTACCGTGGAACTCGAAGATAAAGGAGTCAACTGCAACAAGATGAAGAATCCAATCAAAGAAGTCAATGGAGTCAACTCCTGCATCGGCTATAATGGAAACCTAGACTAGTAATAGAAGGGAACCTTTCCCTAATCCTAGCACCTAAGTAGCTAGATTTCTATAGCAAGCCAAGTAGCTCTTGAACTTGAGTTAGCAATAAGATAGACTACGAGTCGTTCTTCCGGAGCTTTATTTGAAGTTTTACCTCACCGTAAAGTAGGAGGTTGTGTGGATCTTATGTAAACGGTTCGTGTGTACTTCTATAGACATACCTTGGACTCGCATATGTTTTCGTTGTACCACTCGAGAGATGTAATATGGGTGGAACGGTGTTTCACTTGTGTTATGTCAACGACTTGTGTACTACACCATGCGAGTGGTACACTGGGTCATCACAACTGGTATAGAGCAAATGCTTTGACCTTAGGATTAAAACCCTTTAAAGGAGACCTATAGGTTTGGTAGTGTCTATAGGAAGTTGTCTTAGTTAAACCAACTATTCTTTTGACTTGAGATGGGTATTCACTTGAGAATAATCCTGACACACTTGAGTCAATCTTTCTTATCTATTTTCTTAAGTAAAGTTAGTTAGTTATCTTGCTTCATTCCAAATAACAAGAACACCATTGAAGCTTAAGATAAATGGTGGTAGTAGACCACAATTGGTATACAACACATGGTAGTCCAAAGAGAGGATACAACCATAAGGAAGATATCCTATTGGAAGAAGTATACCAATGCAAGTTATGGTTAAGTAAGAGTCATTTAAAATGTTAAATGACTCGATGTTAAGTAAGGGAGATAAGTTATATAAGGTAGTATATGTCTATGATGAGTCAATCATAGGAGGTAAGGAAGAGTGATAGGAGTTAAATGAGTCTACTTTCAATAATAAACTAGGTACTCATATATGATTCACTTGAGAATCATGGTATGATGGAGTAGAACATCATAAGTACGATAACAAAAGGATGATAAGGAGTAGGATGTAGGGAAGAGTTCGAAAGCTTAGGCCTTAAAATCCTAATAACTGTACCAAGTATGTTGGAACCATAGTCCTTAGTTTAAAGAAGGCTTGTTGAGAGCATGTCACATAGAGAAATCATAGAGTTATAGGTGGTATATTCTAAACAACCATGTGTTTAGAGTAGACATGTTAGAACTAATTGTACTATAGGAAGTAGTCTTCAATAGCACATATATGGGTATACTATTTTGTTAGTACTTCCAAAGAAAACTAGGTTAACTTCAACTATCCCAAGCCATTTTGTTTCAAGTTTGTCTCATTGCAAATGTGCAATTAAGATAAATGTTGAGACAAATAGTAGAAATTCACGTATAAGTGCTAAGTATCACAACCTAAACCTATCTTATGTGGTGTTATATACTACACATCTGAACCTGATGTTTAGGGATGTCTTACCCAACTATTTTATTCAGGCATATCAGGATGTGTATTATAAACACAAAGCTGAATCTTCTTGGATTTTATTGGATTTTCATTGATTGACTAGATCCATACATGAAGTTTGACTTTGATATGCAAATGCATGTTGCAATATCAAGCTCTTACTTGATGTTATAGGTCTAGAGGGTAAAGGTATTCGTGTGAGGAAGTGACGAATTATGAAGATTTTGGAAGATAAGATGAAGGTTCACTAGAAGAAGTAAGTCAAGTTGTGGGAAGCTACCACAACAATCTAAAGGAAGGACCAATTAAAACTCACTTTTATCCTTAATCAAGGAGTACTTCAACATGGAAGTATCATGAAAGTGAGAAAAATAGTGAATATGGAGCAGAAGAAGTAGAGCCATATTCATTATGGAAGAAGGGAATGCAAGTGAAGTCACTTATAATACTATTTTCATAGTGTCAACAAGTGGTTTTCTTGCAAAACAAACCCTAGAAGAAGGAAAATAGACAAGTGAAGTCGTAGCTGGTATAATAAGACCGCAGCTGATATAGGATAATCATGAAGAGAAAGAATGTAAAGTAAGGTATATCTTAACTAAAACTATGTAAGTAGCCACAGCTGGTAAGTAGATATTTACTAGAACCATAACATAGCCACATCTGGTATCCAATAAGCCACATCTGGTACTAGGTAGTCTGCAGCTGGTACCAGATAGCCACAGCCTGAACATTTCTTTACCCTAAAGGAAAGGGGGATTCCGCAGCTAGTACTTCACAGCTGATATCTCGTGGTTGGTAAATATTTAGTCGGAGGATTCATAATGGATACCCACAACTGTGTGGATACACCACAAAGAATTCTTCGTGAGACTTTAGAAAAGTACAAAATATAAACCAGACTTAAACCAACTACCTAACCTTGGAGTTTAATGATTAGAGGAAAGGAAGTTTGAAGATCATTAGTAAACTCCAAGGGGGAGAGGAAGGCTGAATAAGAAGTATTAAGATATAATATTGGGAGTATGATGGACCAGGAAGAAGGTCTGAACTGAGAGGAAGTCCGATCTTATATTTATAAGGTTGTTGGGAAGTACCCATATAATAGTACTCTCAGGAGGTTGTCGGACCGAAGCCGAGGTTCATATCTCGAGGAAGTAAGGGTTAGACCTTAACTTGAGTGGGTAATTGTAATTACTCGAAACCAAGAGAACTCAAGTAAGTCCAAGATAATGAAGTTGGATGAAGAAGTTATCGGAGGACAATCAAAGCCTAAAAAAAAAATACTATACAAAGGACTTTGACCATACCAAAACTAATAATTATTAGAAAGATTCCTTTCATGGAACCTAAAGAAACCAAAAGGAAGATAACTAGTATAAACTAGAGGCCATGATTGGATGGACTAAATGAGTCTAATCCATTCGTAGGACTAAACAACCAAGACCATGCCTATTGTAAATACCTTACCAAGTACCATTACTTTTGTTATAGTAGTAAGGGAAAGCAATACCCTACTTTAAATGAATCCTTTAGAATCGAGGTTTGAACATCGCAGCTGGTACACCATAGTGCCATATTA
This sequence comes from Lolium rigidum, assembly GCF_022539505.1. Lineage (NCBI taxonomy): Eukaryota > Viridiplantae > Streptophyta > Magnoliopsida > Poales > Poaceae > Lolium > Lolium rigidum. The sequence continues at coordinate 254,118,526 of NC_061512.1, forward strand.
CATCGCAGCTGGATTACCGCAGTCGGTAGAACCAAGTTTTGAGTACCCAAATAGGAAGATGTCACCACAACCATTAGTTAAGTCCATTAACACCATAAGATGTCTTAATCCAAGAATCTTTGGATAGTAAGCCTATAAGCTTAGAGTGTTGGAAGAAATCATAGAATAGCAAGAAAGTATCGAGTGCCAGACATCAGAAGACTCCAGGAAGGATCTGGACAAGGGATATATTAAACTATATCTAGTGGGATCACCATGGAGTTGAAGGATGGTGATCTGTTCAAGACATTTCAACATTCCGAAACATGAGAGCGTTCGAACTTCGGGACGAAGTTCAGTTTAAGGGGGAGAGGCTGTAATATCCCAGGTTTAGAGGTAATAAAATGAGAGAACACCAAAGTGTGCATTGCATTCATGCATAGAAAATCCGGGGGATTTTCGCGCTTTCAAATAAACTTACCATAGTAACTGAAGTTTCACTTGACTTGCTGGAATTGAAGTAGATCATCAAGTCAAGCGCTATAAACTTCACTGTGATCTTTGCTAAAACCTTGTTTTGGGTAGAGATGATTTGATCTATGGGCTAGATCAAATGGAATTAGTTTTATAACAAACAACACCTTAAGTAAGGATCAACTACAAGATCTTATAAAAGATCTCAACATGCCATTCCTTACAACAACACATGAATAATTATTCAATCCTAAATCAAAGAACACAATTAATTAAGAAACTATTCTTACTTATCTTATCCATGTCTTCTACTAAATAAATGTTCCTACCATGAGTCACATGGTATATCTTTTCCACTACAATACTTGAACCATGTCAAGGACATTCATATTTATTCTTCATTAATCTTGACCATTCCAATCTTATTTCCCAACTCATTCCATTAAACCTTAGAGAAAGGAGAGAATCATCAATATGCTTATATCATCCATTAAATAGAACCTAGCTAAATATTTAAACCTTGTCCAAGGGAGGTAATTGTTGATACTAACCAATGTTATAATAAGTATAAGTAAAGTATTAAACCCTATTTGACCTAGCTAAAACTTGATAGTAAGTAAGAACCTATTCTTCTAGTAATTATAGAGAGGCAAGTGTTGTGATCATTACACCTTGGTAATGATCATAAACTCTAGAGAATCCTACCTATTCAGAAGAGCTCAACCTAAAGAGGTATACTCAAGTATATGGACTTATACTTGATCTTGGAGAGAGAACCATGATTTACTAATGAATTATTATGAGGCCAATACTTTGATCATTACAAATTGGGTGATGATCATAAACCCTAAGAAATCTAAGTGAGTGTGTTAAGAGAAGTATTAAAGAAGAGAGACTAGTGAGGAATAAGTGGATCATGTCTAATGCATGATTTTACTTTATAAATTAAGATGATAAGTTGAACATAAATATGTGATCCATAAATCTAATCTATCACATGAATTGATAAATATATCAATAGTAGTTAATCCAGACCAATACTCATGCCTTGTATAGAGTAGTATTGATATGGTATCCAAACCTTGCCTAACCAAACACTTGCTACAAATCTAGCATTGCCTTGATACACTAATTCTATCTAAGTGAGGAGGAGGAACCCTAGCCAATTAAACATAACCAAGCTTATGCTCATACCTAATCCTAGTTGTATATCACTTGGGTGATCACTACTTAAAACCCTAGACCATATTTGAATTCCAATCCAAGTATTACTTTGGATTGTAAATAGAACTCTGCCATACCTCATGCCGATTTCATACTTCAAATAGTGAAGTATTCCCAAAACCATAAACCTTTTAAGTAGAATCCACCCCACATAAAATATTGTTTCCTAACTTGTGTATCATGGATCACAAGTATAAACCAAGCCACATATGCTTATGGACTAAATGCCTTTGGTGAGTAGAATGGAACCAATACCCTATTTTACTTTGCTATCCAAATACCTGGTTTAGTGAACCAAATGAAATAGTATTCAGATAAGTAATTTAGTTAACCATAATGAGCTTAGGATCTATTTTAAATAATTCAAGTAGAAGTTGCTAAGCAAGAGTAGAGAATATAGAGTTGATCCAACCATCTTCATAAACCCTTAGAAGTAATTCTCCACATGAAATCATGAACCAATCCTATTCTCAACACCATTTACTTTAAAATCTAGTCAAAATTAAAATATATGTGAACCTCACTATTGTTAAGCACTTTCAAAATAGAATATGTTCATAATTCACATTTCAAATGATTTACACAGCATTTAGTTCCTAAGTAAAAAGGAATAAACATTTAAACCATATCCATTTTCAATTTAAAATGCACTTCATAATAACACCGAGTTAATCATATATAATTCAATAGTTGTTTAAACCAAAGAATTATGCAGAGAGTATTATTAAGAAGTGATATTGATATTCAAATAATTTTGAAACTGCAAAACAAAATAGAAATGTCAAACATAAAATAAAAACAGAAAATAGAAATTTGAAATAAGGAAGGAGGGAAACTTACCTCAGCAGCCGCAGCAGCCCATGACCAGCACCACCTCGTCAGCCCAGTACCTCTTCGGCCGAAGCCTAACAGCAGCCCAAGCCGAAGCCCACGATCGGCCCGGCCCAAGCAACAAAGCCACCCAGTCCACCGTACCATTTCGGCGAGGAAGAAAAGAAGTTTCTTCTTCTTCCCCGCAGACGACACGGCGACGGCGAGCTCGGCCACGTCCCCGCCGATGATAAGTCTGACTCCGGACGCCAGAGATCCTCTCAGAGGCACCTCCAAGCTCGTTCGCGTCCGAGCCTATCCAAAACCATCAAGATTCGCGCCCGTAACAAGCTCCAACCTCGCCGTGCATCCCGACCATCTCCGACGTCGAGCGGCGTTGCCGACCACCATTTGTCCTATAAATATGCACGAGCTTTGCCAGGAAACCCTAATGCTCCGCCGCTCACTCTCTCGGCTTTATCCATCTCTCTATCTCTCCTCGGAAACACCGCCATGGCCGGCCAGTTCTCCGGCTAGCCGTCGATGGAGACCACCCCGGCGTCTACCCAGTGGCTCGTTGGAAGCGCTTGGCCGCGTACAACATCCTGGAGGAGTCTAGCATCGAGGGAAGCCAAGAGGAGGAAGAGTTTCGCCGTTCCCTTTCATTCGGGTTCGTCGGGAAACCATCAATCACCGTCGTCTCCGGCGGCAATCGTCGTCGCCGACCACACCAGCAAGTTCACGGTGAGCTTGCGCATCTCTAGACTCCAATATTGTTTCCTGGAACCATCTATAGCTCCGTTTAGCCATTTCGCCGGAGTGGACCGCCGCGGGACATGAACGTCGGCGTAGCTCCGATGATCCCCTCGCCAAGCCATCGCCACCATCAACTTCGGTGAGTCAAGGAGAGTCGGAAAAACCTATTCGCGCGTCCCGGGGGGCCATGAAACGGCGGCGCCGTCCTCGACGGACCGCCGGCGGTTAAACGCCGGTGAGGTCAAACCCGTGGTCAAGGTTGATCGGACCTTGCCGCGTGGCCGCTGAGATGGCACGCAGGCCCCACTAGTCGGTCTCTACGAGTATAAGTGAACCGGTACACTTAGTATTTTTGCTTTATTTCAAATTCCGTAAAATAACCGAAACTTTACGAAATAGATTAAATTCATTTCAACTCAGAAAAATATGAATAATATATAAAAATGCTCACAAAAATAAACTCTATTCAAATAAAATATAAAACAAAAATGTATGTCAAAATAAAATTTCACTTATTTTTAACCTTATTAATTATGCCATTTCATTTATTTAAAATACAATTTGAATTCAATAATTAATGAAGTTTCAAAAATTAAATTTTAACTATTCAGTAACTAAGTAACATGTTAGGATTAATTTTTTATTAACCATATTTGCATTCACTTAATTATTAGTGGTAATTCATAAACCCTAATTGCAAATTACTATTTTCTATTTTCTTTAAATAGTAATAACTCAAGAAAATATTATAAGCCAATATTATTTTGGTAAATCAAAACTTATTTACTTAAACATCTTTAGTTAACAAGTTAATTATTTTAAACCCTAATAACAATTATTAAACCCCGATTCTAAATTAAACCTAAATAAGAATTACCCTAATTATTAATTCTTGTGGAAAATTAATATAATGTTAAACCAGTACTAATTTGGATTCAAAGTAATTAGTAACCACAACTCTATTACCAATTATCATTTTAGGAGTTGTGCCATAATTTAGAAACCCTAAGTTTAATTTAAGTAAGACCTAGATCTCATTATTTTATGTGATCATGTCAAAATGTTAAACCCTAAAACCCTAGTTGCTTATCACATGTGATCATGTGAATATCACCTTACCTAGAGAACCTTATTATATGACCAACAAATACAAGTCATGATCCACCAACATAGAACCAATTCACATGAGATTATCATTTCATGTTCCTATTCTTAATTAAAACCTATATGATTCACTAGTATCACTTAGGTATAAACCCTAACCTGTTACCACTTGTTAGCACCATTGATCATCAATCCTATATGCCATACCATTAGGATCAACTTCAACCATCATAATTTAGTAGCACCATAAAGACAAACCCTAGTACCAACCTTGTGTAGAAATTCACAACACATGCTCCTAATCCACTCAACCCTACTTAGGAAATGATAAGTCACTTAGCTTAGAAACTATTAGTGATTATGTAGTGAAGCAAATAAGAAACCATAGTAAACCTAGTAGCTAATTTATAGAACTATCTTGATAACCATCCTTTGATATGATGCTTAGAATAAACCATAGCAATAAACCTACCAATACTTGCTATATAGAAACCCCAATTCAAATTAAGAACCAATTAGTTTCTATTAGTATAACTAAATGAATTCAATAGTAAACCCTAGAAAGCCATAGCTCCTATGCATAGTAGTTCATATTCTTATTATACCTGTTCTTCAAAAGTTATTCTTTTGAAGTACAGATGTCAATCAAACCATAGAAGCCATAGTTCTTCTTTGAAATACTAAATATTTCTTAAACAACATGTTCTCCAAAAGTTATTCTTTTGAAGTATAATATAAGTAATCATCAACCATGACCTGTAGAACTTAAAATTGACAATTGTTCTTTACATATTATTCCACCACTATTCTTTATGTGTATGATTGTTATAATGTCTTATCTCACTTGGATATGGTGCTAATATAACCAAACCCTAATAAGAACCTTGTTTGAGAACCATTCTCAAAGTGCAACCAACCCTAAAGAAATCTTTACAACTCATACATCCTAAATCATCGAGGTTAGGTTACGCTCGGGACGATTGCATCTCATACTATGCATTATAGCATCTTTGCCAGTTCTTTAAACATTGTCCTTACCGGACAATGATGGTATTTCAGAATTTGGAGTTATCACGTATCGAAGCTTTTGCCTGCATAATCTTGCAGTCAAGAAAGGCAAGTTCATCGCTTGCTCATGTCATTTGATTATTTGTATCAAACTATATGCAAAGTACTATACTTATCACTCATGCATTGCAAAACAAAGTATTATTTTACAATTATGAATATGACTATGTGGTGGGCAATGGAACCATGGTATGTGTTGATATGGTGGAGGTTCCATTGCAATGGGTTATATCACCCTAGGATTAATTACCAATGCCGTCCAGTGATTCTAGCGCCGTACAAATCGCGTTGACCATGAGATCTATAATGGCTCTGGGGAAGCCAGTCGTATCTTTTCCCTTCGCACGCCAACGGATTGGTAGAGCCGGCGGGGTGTTGGAGGCACTCGCCGTAGGTTGGGATAGCCTTTTAAATCCCCATCCATTAGTGATGATGGCTCTACGATCTATGAAGGATTGTCCAAAGTACACCATGAGTAAAGCCGTATTATCGGGGGAAGTCTACTGGAGGTGTACGGGTGGACAAAAGGGTGGGTTTGCAGTCGCGGAGAAGGCGGTGTGGGCTTGGATCTTACACCTGGCCTCACACCAAGGAAGTGTGGACGGATACTTAAGGCCGGTTGGCAACAAGGATAAGGTCTCTTATGGGAAAAGTAACGCACCTCTGCAGAGGATACTGAATTGTGACTGTCACTCCCTGTTCCGGGAAGGGAACTGCGAACGCGGCAGGAAAGGAACTCCACGAAGTTCTGGTCAACCTGTGAAGACTGACGGGCATAGTTTTCAGAATAAAATAAACCTTTTGAAGAAATGTTTATGAAAACTTGCATTCGCCTATGACTTTCTGGTCTATGGCTGTAGCTAGTGCATGATACACATATTTCCTAATATGAACTTGCTGAGTACGCTCGTACTCATTCTATCTCGTTTGAACCCCCTTCTTAGAGCAATGCACCGAAGGAGAAACTACCGTGGAACTCGAAGACAAAGGAGTCAACTGCAACAAGATGAAGAATCCAATCAACGAAGTCAATGGAATCAACTCCTGCATCAGTTATAATGGAAACCTAGACTAGTAATAGAAGGGAATCTTTCCCTAATCCTAGCACCTAAGTAGCTAGATTTCTATAGCAAGCCAAGTAGCTCTTGAACTTGAGTTAGCAATAAGATAGATTACGAGTCGTTCTTCTGGAGCTTTATTTGAAGTTTTACCTCACTGTAAAGTAGGAGGTTGTGTGGATCTTATGTAAACGGTTCGTGTGTACTTCTATAGACATACCTTGGACTCGCATATGTTTCTGTTGTACCACTCTGAGAGATGTAATATGGGTGGAACGGTGTTTCACTTGTGTTATGTCAACGACTTGTGTATTACACCATGCAGTGGTACGCTGGGTCATCACACAAACATGCCCAAATATGCGTCTCGGATCCGTCGCGCGGACGATGCGTGGACGCGTTCCAAGTATATGTTGTACTAGCTGAATGTCCGTGCGTTGCTACGGTTCCACATTAAATTTAACTCGCCTTGGAAGTTGATATAATATAGACTTGCTGAGCTTAGATATATTAGTGAAAATCAGAGCTAAATTGTTGGAGGAAATTTTCCCTAGTTGATTACCAGTTACATATTTACATTTGTCGTACATAATAAATTATAAACAATGAACCCTACTACAGTATTAAATATGCTCCTACCTTGCTACAGTTTATTTTTTTACTGCATACATTTTATTCTATGGAGAGTTTACCTTGTCAAAATCAGTTTTTTTGTTGATGGGTGAAATGTTATTAGCCGTGACGCCGTTACCATAATCACTGTGAGGACACTGGTTCAGATATCCACGTAGAAATATTTGATAGAGATAATTGTAGTTCCATTTTCTGCTTTATTTTTCGAATTTGAATACAACTTGATAGGTAATGGCAGCAAATAGAGTTGTTCGTAACTAAACAGATTCACAGAGTGTGCTAATAACATAATATGTAAAACAAATAGATACATGTCTTTATATATTGAAACATGTGCTTGACCTAGCAAAATATCTTATGTCTAGCTAGTTGTTGAATACATAATAAATAACGTAGCAGGCCAGAGGCCACCATGTTTTGTTCCTCTTGCCCAGTAATCGTGTTCTCTCATTTGGCTTTCCTGCATCTTGCAAAGGTACCTAAATCTAAGACGGTTAATGTGTTACTGAATAAACGGTTATAAACCCAAATACCCAATGAACAAATGAGAGCTGGCACAGATGCGTGTGCGTCTTAGATTATCATGCTGAATGGATGAGGCAATTTTCATGCTGAATGGAGGAGGCGAGTTGGGAATCAAGAGAACCATAATGTTTAGGATGGAAGCGGCAGAAGAACCGGTAGAACCAGACCCTTTTTGCGTCCAAAGGTGTACGTCCGCTGGATGCCACCATGTTGTCGGCTTCGCCTGCCGTCGTGCTGCCGGGATTAAGGCCGCGTTGCTGGAGTGCCTCGCCGCGTCGGCCGCTGCTGTGGGGTCGGTAGGAGGTGATGTGCTGACAGAAGGAACACCACGTCAACCTGCCCAGGAACAGTAGATGTGTGGAATAGTTCAGGAGGAAAATCAAGAACTAATGTCTCTTCTCTCTTGTGGAGAAGTTTACTCCAATCTGATGAACCTGGGCAAGCTAGTACGATTCCGTCAAGATGGAGTACCGCAAGGATGAGAAGGTCATAGAAATCAGAACATTCTTCATCAAGTCCAGTCGATGCACGAGCGGCCAACCACACTTCGTGCATGCCTTCCTCTCAAAGCAACCCTGCTCTTACCAGCACGAAGATACACCGCCTCCTACCCAAGCGTGGACGCGACGGCCTCCCAGGATGAATCTTTCGGCAGATTTCTTTGGGCCTGGCCCACTTGGCCCGTTCGGTAGAGGGCGATTTACACAAAAATAACCCAAAAGTGGAAGAAAAGCACAGACTAACCCTCCGGCGAAACTATTTCACCAATCTAACCTTTTTGTGTGGCGCTCCTCTCAAGGGCGCCACACATGCCCATGTGGCGCCCCTGGCGCTGGCGCCACACACCCATCCTACGTGGCCCGTCGACGCTGAGCTGGTGACCCCGATCCGACGTGGCAGCACGAGTGGCGCCGCTCCGGCCGGCGCCACACTTTGAAAGTGTGGCGCCCCTGGGAAGGGCGCCACACATTGACTTAAGTTTGGGCGCCGCGCACGCCCAGCCCGACCCTCTTCTTTCTTTCTTCCTCTGTTCCTCTTCTCTCCTCCAAAGGCGCCCGGTTTTCTCTCTCCCCCTCTCTCCACCCCACCAAATCAACCACCAAATCGTCAGATCTGTCCGTGGAGATCGTTCCCAACTCGTTGCTTGAGGTAATCTCCTCCGTTTCCCCTCTTTTCATCCATTGATTTTGTGTATTTGCTCCAATCTATATGTGAAACCCTAGATGTGGATTTGGTTGATTTGAGGGTGGAGATGGATTTGGTTGGATGTTAGGGTTGTTGAAGTAGAAGAAATGGTAGTGTGCTAGTTTGTATGGGTAGATTATGTTGATTATGGTATCTAATGAACACATGTGTGTATGTGTTGTTCCCATTATGCTAGGGGGATGGAAAGAATTGTTCATGTTCATCATGTGGACAAGGATGCTTACTTGAAGGGAAACATAGAGCCGGACCCGGAAGAGGTTGACTTGGTGTTTGACGTTAGCCCTAGCTTTGCGGAGGTGGTAGCACAAGTTAGGGTTGAGTTGAATTGGAATGAGCCAAATGATGGTATTGAGCTAGAGGGAAGGCATAATGTGGGGTTTGGAATGCACACCCGTTGGAAGATAATGCGTATCAACTCCGAGCAACGTTGGTCCATTTACAAGGAGACGGTGGCCGGGTCACAAGATAAGGCTTTGGAGTTGTTTGCAACCAAGACGGTTGAGGCTCGTATCGAGCTTCACCTTAACCGGCCCTCCTCCCCCGTTCGAGAGAGGACTCCTCCACCCATGAGCCAAGAAGAGGCCACCCAATCTCCCATTGTCCAATCTCCCATTGCCCAACAACCTCCGTTGGATAATGAGTATGATGAGCACGAAGATGGTGATGATTGTTTCGAGATGAATGGCAACAATGTGGGTGATTTGGATAAATATTGGACGCAAGAGGAGATGGACCACTCCATTCCTTATTCCCGATGCTATGCGTCGGACTCGGATGATGATGGACCCGAAGAGGAGGTTGACGAGGATGGCTTCACCGCTAAGGAAGCCGAAAGAGCCGAGATCTTCAAGAAGGTAACCGGACGGGATATCCGGGTACCATTGTTCCGTGATGTTAGTCTTGCGGATGGAGCCGTGGTTGATGGTGGTAAAAGTTTACTTCTTGGAGCTAGGCCACTATCCAAGAGAGATGTGGAAGCTACGACGTCTATGATCTCTAAAGGGCTCACGTTTGATACCTTCTTGGAATTGAAGATATGGTTGAAGGAGTTCTCCATTAAGCATCATCGCCCTTACATCGTTGTTCACTCGGACTTGAAGAAGCGGTACACGCTAAAATGTGTGGATAAAAGGTGCCCATGGGTTGTCCGTGCACGACCTTTCAAAAAGGGCCCTCTTGGCACATAACAAGTTGTGTAGCCACTCACATGTGCCGGGGACCGAAGCTTGATGGCAAGGATGCACAGCCGGACCACCGTCAACTCACATCCGAGTTCATTGCATACAAGCTCTCGGCGGAGATATCATCACTTCCTATCATGAGCATTAGGTCCGTGCAAGATACGGTCAAATCCCGGTTTGCCTACGACGTCAAGTACGGGAAGGCATGGAAGGCCAAACAAGCCGCATTCAAGATGTTGTATGGTGATTGGGAGGAAGCATACAACCGTATCCCTAGGTTGTTGTTAGCGATGGCCGCAACTAACCCGGGCATGGTGCATGTGGTCGAGCCTTCCGCAACCAAAATGACATTGCATGATGGTAAAAGAGTGAGGGTATTTCACCGTGCATTTTGGTCATTCCAGCAATGCACGAGGGCATTCGAACATTGTAGGCCCGTCATAGCCGTGGATGGTACCTTCTTGACCGGTCAATACAAGGGCACACTATTGGTGGCAATAGCAAGTGATGCAAGCAACCGTTTAGTACCATTGGCTTTTGCATTGGTAGAGATTGAGAACAATGATAACCGGCAATGGTTTTTCCATATATTGAGGACGAGGGTCATACCACCCTCAAAGGAAGTGTGTGTCATCTCCGATCGTCATCAAGGAATTCTCAATGCGGTGGAGGTTACAATTCCCGGGCATGCTCCCTTGCATCACCGATGGTGCATGAGGCATTTTTGTGCGAACTTCTACCGGGCATGCAAGAGCAAAGAGTTGTCTGACCTTCTTCAAGATTGTTGCCTCGCTTATTCGGAGCGCCGCTTCGCAAACCTATACAACGGCTTGCTGAAGCACAAAGACCTCAACGCGGGTGGTCAAGAGTTTCTTCATAGACACCTCGTATTTAACTCAAAGTGGGCAAGAGCTTATGATGAGGATGGGAGGAGATATGGCCAAATGACAAGCAACATGGCCAAACGCGTCAACCTCCTCCAAGCCAAACGCGTCAACCTCCTCCAAGCCAAACGCGTCAACCTCCTCCAAGCACACAAGCCGAACGGCAACAAGCTCCTACGCAACAAGGTCCAAGGCAACAAGCCTCAAGGCATCAACCACAATGGCGACAAGCTCCAAGGCAACAAAGGATTCACGTAGGGCTTAGTAGAGGTGGCCGTCGCAGTGCTAGTATGCTACGATACCTAGCGGGGCCTTATCCGTATGTGTCTCGAAGTTACTACTTGCATTGTACTTTCTATTTTCATATTCCATGACTAACTTTGGTTTTTCAATTTGGTTTACAGGTATGGCAAGTCAACCCACCAAGGGGAAGGGAGCATGGGAGGGCAATGAGAAGGAGGAGTCCGTTTGGGAGGAGGCGGTAAGGACGGTGCGGAAGAAGGAGAAGGAAGCACTAGAGAGGAAGAAGAAGGAGGAGGAAGACAAGAAGATGGCAGAGAGTGCCCGTACGCAAAAACAGTATGAGGAATACATATTGTTCCACAAGAGGAGGAATGCCAAGCTGAAGGCCGAACGGGACCGCGAGGCACGGATAAAATTCCTGAGGAGCTGCCAACTTGAGCAAATTGCGAGGGAGAGGGCCAATAGGATGCACCTAGAGGAGGTGGCTAGGGAGGCTGAACGCATCAAGGAGGAGAGAGCTCAAGCGGAAGCTGCAAAGACGGAGGAGCGCCACCACTTCTTCGATTCGGTCGTTCGGTTGGCTCGTGACTTAAGGGAGAAGGAAGAATTGGCTGAAGAAGCTAAGAAGAAGAAGGCAAGGGGGAGGGAGCCTTTGCGACGCAGGTGATGTCCCTTTGGCTATGTTCTTGTTGTCGAACCTTTATGTTGTCCGAACCTTGATCTTCTCGAACCTTCGTGTCGTTGAACCTTATTGTAATTGAAACCTTGATGTCGTCGAACCTTATTTGTCATTTGAACCATTATGCTTGTGTCAATGTGTGGTACATATTCGGTGCAATGTTCTTGTTGTCAAAACTGTTGGAATATGGTAGGATTTTTCATGGTTTTAACACAAGTCAATGTGTGGCGCCCTTCCCCTGGCGCCACACATGCAAGTGTGGCGCCCGTGGCATCGGCGCCACACGTGCCAACTTATATGAACTATTGGGTCGAAAACATCCAGGGGCTCCGGACGATAAGTCCTTAGCCGTTTTGGCGACCCTCTTTATGTGGCGCCCTTCTCCCTGGCGCCACATGTGCTTGTGTGGCGCCCGTGGCATCGGCGCCACACATGCCAACTTATATGAACTATTGGATCCAAAACATACTGTAAGACAAATCGTCTGGGACTTAGCCGTTTTGGCGACCCTCTTTGTGTGGCGCCCGTGGCATCGGCGCCACACATGCTTCGTGGCGCCGTGCCACGGCGCCACACAAAGAGGGTCGCCAAAACGGCTAAGTCCCGACGATTTGTCTTACAGTATGTTTTGTGCAATTAGACATGCATCCGTAGGCGCCGATGCCACGGGCGCCACACTGTGCAATGTGGCGCCAGTGGGAAGGGCGCCACTCATTGACATGTGTTAAAACAATGGAAAATCCTATCATATTCCAACAAAACTGCCATCATGTCAAAAGCTATATCATACACACATCATATCAACAGCCATTTCGTACACACATCATCGACATAACATCATCATACCTAACATCGTAGCACATAGTTTCATACAATTTAAGATAGAATTCAAACAACACGAAGCAACGAAGATAGAGTTGACAACACTCGACGTTCTAACTATCGGTGTCGGCAGAAGTTGCAGCTAGCCTCCCGTAGCTGCAAGTGCGCCGGCTCGACGCCGTCGACGAACTCGGCGAACTTGTCCGGTAGCCGCTTGATGCCGAGTGGGTCGTCGTCGATGCGGAGGAGGAACTCGAAGCAGCGTTCGTCATGCGAAGACGAGGAGGATGCGGGTGACGGTGATCGTGGGGCCCTTGCTGCTCCACCGCGGCGGCCCCTTCCCCGGCCCGGGGCGCCCGGGACCGCGGCGGCCGCCCCTTCCCCGTCCACCGGCACCGGCCATCCTACATGTTTACGTTTTTGAACCATATTACGATCCATTCAACTAACAAATATGAGTAACTCCATCACAAATACTAGGCATACATGTGGGTTCATACACATACATACACATACATACATAGAGTTCATACACATACATGTGAAATTTCATATGTAGATTTCTACACATCTATGGTTCAAACACATGCATACATGAGGCTACCATCTCCAACACAAACAATACAATATAGAGTGCACAAAAGAAAAAAAACATGTCTAGGGTTCATGTCCAAATCTAGCCCGATCTATGAAATTAGTGGATGAATGGAGAAGATTTGAAGGAGATTACCTTGACAAATGGATGGGGAACGATCTCCACGGACAGATCTGACGATTTGGTGGTGGATTTGATGGGGGGAGAGGGAGGAGAGAGAGAACCGGGTTGGGGAGGAGGAAGAGAAGAAGAGAAAGAAAGAAGAAGGGTCGGGCTGGGCGCGCGCGGCGCCCAAACTTAAGTCAATGTGTGGCGCCCTTCCCAGGGGCCACTCGTGCTGCCACGTCGGATCGGGGTCACCAGCTCAGCGTCGACGGGCCACGTCGGATGGGTGTGTGGCGCCAGAGCTAGGGGCGCCACATGGGCATGTGTGGCGCCCTTGAGAGGGGCGCCACACAAAAGGGTTAGATTGGTGAAATAGTTTCGCCGGAGGGTCAGTCTGTGCTTTTCTTCCACTTTTGGGTTATTTTTGTGTAAATCGCCTCGGTAGAGTCGCTCAATGGTGCGACGCACACGTATGAACAGACGGATTGGAATTTAATAGTAGAGATATACTAACACTACTAGGCCCATTGCGTTGGTTGGTTCCCAGGCT
>NC_061512.1:254132521-254178041 GCF_022539505.1 Lolium rigidum
CCATTGATGCACATATTCACATGTCCATTATCACCAAATGGACGGCAAGCTTCAAGCATGTGATCCACTTGAGATGCTCATCTTGAACTTGCCCAACTCAATCCTTGTATCTTCTCATACTCACATAAGATAGAGCATGGCTAATATTGAGTTCCACATAAGAACTCCATCTTCATTTCTTCTTCTTGATCATATCACATATGTATCTTCATAACCGATGATCTTGATGCCAATACACAAGGTATACCTTTATCTTCATGGCATCCATACTTGAATCCAACACATGGAATACAAGTAGTACCTATGGAATATTCCTTCATATAAACACAATGCTTACAGGCGCCCTCTTGGAACACGGAAGTCGGCGACGGCGAGTACAGCGAAGGGGAGAAGGACGACGGGGAACTGGTTGTACCTTGCGTCGGCCATTGGCCGGGGAACACGCTGCCGCCGCTCAGGGCCATGCTGATCATCCTCGCTTGTTCGTCCTGGGCCGCCGCCGCCCTCTTGACGGCGGCTCTTTTCACCCTCTCCGCTCTGGCGCTTGTTTCCACCTCGCGCCGTTTCTCGTCCGCCACCCACTCGGCGTTCGACATGCCCGGCGGCTTCGTCTTCTTCGCCCGCATCTTCCTCGCCGGCGCCTTCGGCGGCATTGTGTTGAAGATGCTCTAATACTCCCCAACCAAACACGTTTTTTTTTTGAACGACCCAACCAAACACGCTTTGTAAATCTACACGCAGTGAAAGTGTGAAACAAACAACTTCTTTTGCTTCCGCTCCCTCAAAAAAAAGTTCTTTTGCTTCGGCGGAGCGATTATTGGGCCGAAACTTACCGTGGGCCGTGGGCGCGGCATATAGCAGTGTCCCGACTCCCGACCCACGCTGGCCCGCCCCACACCCCGCACATTCCGCAGTTTTGGCGGGCTTTCTCCCGCCCACGGAACCGCCCACCACACCAAAACCCCATAAAAATCTGCCCACAAAAAAAAAACCCCCCAAACCCCTCATCAGAACCATCCCCAAATCCTCCATCCTCGGAACCGCCGGCGACGGCGATGGCGGGGACGATCTCCCGCATCCGGCTGGAGAACTTCATGTGCCACTCCAGCCTCCACATCGAGCTCGCCCAGCACGTCAACTTCATCACCGGCCAGAACGGCAGTACGCCCCCGCCTCCGCTCAAACCCTAGCCCCCCTCTCTCTCTCCCCCTTCCTCTCTCTCTCGCATCGATGTGATGTGATTCTCCTCTCCGTGCTCGCGCAGGCGGGAAGAGCGCCATCTTAACGGCGCTGTGCATCGCCTTCGGCTCCCGCGCCAAGAGCACGCAGCGGGCCGCCGCGCTCAAGGACTTCATCAAGACCGGTTGCAGGTTTGCGTCCGCCTCCCGTACCCCCGCTCACATCCTTACTCATTTTCCAAATCACTGAACAATCTGTGGTTAATTGTTTTTATTTTTTACTCTCTCATTATGTTATCTCTCTATCACGTGATCGATTGTAATCTAGTCTCTTTTCTCGAATCTAAATTGCAGTCATGCAACAGTTGTTGTTGATATCAACAACCAAGGGGAGGACGCGTTCAAGCCTGAACTATACGGGAACTTAATCATATTGGAGCGCAGGATTACCGAGTCAACTAGTTCTACGCTTTTAAAGGATCAACATGGTAGCGATACTTGATCCATCTTCCTCCCCAATTGCTGGTGCTGTCTGCCTATAATAATAATAACTTTCATGCGTAAAATTCTTCACATTCTGTTTTAACTGTCAAATTTACTACTCTAGGTTTCAGTTCTCACTTTGGTAACTTGTGTTGTTTTTTGGGTAGTTGTATTGACCTGTTAGAGTTCTCATTTCTTAGTTGCAGTTTCCTATTCAAAGCTGACACATTTAGACTGTTGCATTTCTTATTTGATTAATGTTCCTTGTCTGTCTGCTTCATATCTTTATTCTGTTTAGTGGCTACCTCAATTTTCAGTATCAAACACACCTTCCATAGCTTAGTAGTCTCAGCTTTCCATGTTGCCAAAAGACCTACGTGTTCCTTTCCTTGTGCTTGATTTTTTACTGTACATGTTTGCATAACTGCAGAAAATCTGCCTTTTCACCTTATACTCGGATAACCTTTATCTGTTCCAGCTATACATGTTGCATCCATAGATTGCTAATGGCTAGTCAGGCATGAAAAGAAACACTACTAACACTTATTGTTTTCGTGGGAAAGCACTTAGTTTCATATGCTGGTACCGCAAAAGATTTCTGAAAAAATGGACGATTGCTGTAAATTTACCATAATAGTCAATAAAAAGCTTTTTTATATTTGTGTTTACTGACTGCACAATTTCTGTTACAAACATACTACCTCTGTTCCAAAATGTAAGCCTTTTAGAAAGCTAAATTATACTGTGCCAATTATGTTCGCATGTTCTGTATCAGGGAAGAAGGTGGCGCATCGCAAAGACGATCTCAATGAGATAGTCGAGCATTTCAATGTAAGTTGCTTGTTTGCTGATAATATTTCTTTTGGGTGGCTATGTTTCTCTTACTCAGTCGTTTGTTTCTCTTTGCTTTGTGTATTAAGTTTAGAGAACTGATGGACCTTTTTATCTTCTTGTCCTCCCTGTACCTTTGCACGAGTTGCTACAAAAAAAAGTGTGTGAGAAGATATATTAACACAACCACAAGAAGACACCATATCTTCTTCCTCCTCCCAGACTTTCTCTTGCTCCACTGCTGGTACACTATTGGTCCGCTTTGCTATCACATTTCCCTCCACATTCCTCTCCCCACTTGCTCCTTGTTGCGTCTTTCCGCTGAACTGTTGCATGGAGAGAACATACATATTGTTCTTTCTCTACTCATGCATGAGGCACACAAGATGGCATTTTATGGTGATGCAAGCTCCATCGTAGTATATTCACAATCTAACAGCTCATCCTATACTCATGCCTATCTCCTTAGGATCCAGAGTTCCAGACTCACTGAACGTGGTTGCAAAGACACAACAAACTCACTGACTGTTAACATATTTGTCCTATATTTATAAGACTGGATCTATATATGTTACACACTAGGGTAGGAATTGGAAGGGGGGTTGACTCAAGCTCATCACCAAAGTCGGGGGTCTAAGGAAAAGAAAGGGATACAAGTAGAGACCATCTGAAGGAGAAACCAAATCCTGTGCTGCTATCTGCCTCCTTCGAACCTGCAGATGGGCACTGCTACTGTCGCGAGGAAATTTAAAAGCCAGCTGGAACCTCCTTCCTTAGCCTTTGCCATTAGCCTGGACATGTCCACTCTTCACGCCCCAGCAGGGGGGGGGGGGACAGGAAAACCCCAAAGCCATCCGAACCACAAAATCGAATTACCAGGTTAATCTCTGTTCCAAAGTGACATGTTGGAAAAACCATAATTAAGTTTGGTATTTTTTTTGTCTGATTAATTGAATTAATCAAAGTAACTGATATACTAAGCCCAAGTGCCAAACCCTGTAAATCATAAGGACCAAGTGCGACCTCCCAGCCCAACAAGTGGCCTCTTGTGCAGAGTGCAGTGTCTTTAATACTGCAACACTGCTGACATGCACAGATATCAGATGCCCTCTTAATCTGCATGTGTACAGCTGTTACATGCTACTGTGGTATTTTATTTTTAAAAAGTTAGCTAGTTTGTGTACAACTGCCTCCTAGCTGCATGCATAGAGATGCACTTTTGTTCTCTATGTGTGTACACGTACAATTCTAGGTGTGTGCATGCAAATGGGTATCAGTCAATTTGGTTAAGACCAAAAATCGAACTGATTATCGACCACCCAATGTATCGGTTCCTCTTGCATAGCAGGTTAATTTGGTCATTAGTTTTACATATCTTATTTTAAAAACCGAAAATACCAAACCAGTGGGAAAGGATGGTGTGACACAGTCCAGTTGGTCCACAACTATGCCTTCCTATGTGCAGAGCTTTAAAGTTTTTTGGAAGTGCAGAGCTTTAAAGTTGAAGGAGACAAACAAAGTCTTGCCAATGGAAGAAATTCCATCGTCGTAAGGGAAGGCCTTGGTCAATCAACTCACCGCCATTGACCAGGGGAGGATCCGAGGGATTGGAAAATTGTCAAGCAAGCCTTTGTATTTTTTTTTTGACGTAAAACATTATATTAAAATTAAGCTAACAGGCCCTGTAGCCCTGCTCTCTCTCTCTCATGACTTAGCACACAAGAGAAACAAGAACAGAGATGAACACGATGGGTTTTGCCTGCGTTCAACCTCGCAACTTTTCTGCTTATCTTTCCTTCCTTTTATTATGCAAAGGGAACGATCGTGTCTGGTACCACGATCCCCATTATCCGAACGTGCCATCCCACGCTCAGGAGACCGAGTAGAGTATACAGGGCAGGATCGGGTCTACCACCTATCTGAAAGATCCTAGGAAATAGCTGATCCTAACTGAATTTAACTGACGGAAAACAAAGACACTACTAACTGAAACTTGACACTTATTCAGAGACACGCTAGATTAACCAACAGGCCCGCCTCATTAAAAACCTCCCAGCCCCCTTCGGTACCCTGGAAGGAAAAGAGTGCGTCTGAAAACCTGCTGCTTTGGTCTGGATTACAATCAGTCCTAAGACTGTTTTCTAAGAAATCTGGGGGATCATCCCAAGACCTACTCTCTACCTGTGTACAAGCATAGCGTGCACACTCATGAGCTACCTTGTGTGCATTACGACCCACAAAACTAAACTCAAAGAGCTCAAAAGAGGAGCTCATCTCGTCTATTTCGCTTAACATAGGGGCTAAAGCCGAGTGCTGTGTCTTCCTTCCTCTCCACAGATTCACCAACTCTGCACAGTCGGACTCACAGATGACTCGCACAAAACCATGTTGCTTTGCAAAGGCTACTGCATCTCTGAAGGCAAGTGCTTCGACAGAGAGGATCCGAGATGCCTTGGTAAACGTGACACCACGCAGCCCTAAAACCCCATGCATCTCTCGCAACACCTCCACCTCCTGCAATACCCTGCTCCTCTCTAACTGCACCATCACAGTTCAGTTTTATCACGTCTGGCCCTGGACCATGCCTTTGTATTTATGGGGTTACTGTTGTCAACCATACCTTTGTGTGCATAAGTGTGCAATTAGTTAGTAGCACAAGCACCTCACCTCATCCCCCCTTACACCATGGGGTCGCATCTTCGCTAGTCATACTTGTTGAAGACCAACCCTTGAACCGAGCACGCGCTGTACACAAAGTAGAGAAGTTGAACCTTAAGATTCAGCACATGAGGACCAATCTAGAAGATGATCTCACGCAGCAAGGCAAGGGACTTTTGACAAGCTTACCTCGAAACTCGGTTACGGGTTTCTACCCTGAAACTCGCAGCAGCGTTCTCAGTCAAAACATAACTTGAATTTTACATGCCACATAACATGGTTTCATAGTAGCGCAGGCAACTCCAAAACTTGAACAACAAACAAGTATAAATTAACTGGTGCACCATGGTGCCTGGCCACCATGAATCATAAATGAAACCTGCACACCAAACTGGGAAGTGATTTGTCTCTCCTTTTGATATTTGGAAAGTGCACTCCTTGTACACCTACGATGCAATCTGGCACTCACGATGCAATCGTACGGTCATGATGCATTCTGCCTAGGCACCATGGTGCCCCATTTGGGCTTTCTATATTTATATAGATATACTCCGTATATATTTTGGGTAAACACAAAAGGAAGTAAAACAGGAATGCGCGGACTTTATTTTTGTGTTTGCACTTTCTTGCATAAGTTACTTCTGTGGGACAAACAAAAACTAGAAGTACAGCCTTTTCCTGGTTCTCTTGTGGTCAAGCCAATATATTTTCTTTTCTTTAATAAATTGAATTGCATTCAAAACGTGTGCAGTAAGGGCTCTGGTTGTGGCGATCTTCATCGATGGCTACTTCCATGTAACGTAGCATGAGTCCAATCAGGAATCCTTTCACTTGACATCTCCTCTTGATATAATTCAGCTACTAGGAATATACCTTGGCACAACTACTTGATTCCTCTGAACCAATTTAACCTCCTGAAGAGCAGCAACTTGCCTAAAGCAGAATTTGTTTACTACCCATTGAACCCATTCGATGGCCCTTCTACCTGGGTGAGTGTATTTGGGTACAGTTCTCTTGTTTTGGAGTAGTTTTTTTATACATATATCAGTACGCGAATCTCCTTTCTGAGCTAATGGGGGCACAAAATCCAACTTGTTTACATGGTAGTATGATTTGGCATCGTTCAAGCTCCACCACTAGTCTACAGGTACAGCAGTTAACTTATCTTAAGAACCTTGGAGGGTAAGCAGTTGCGGCATCAGTACTTGTTATGATAAGCATGGTGGTCCAGTTGGATTCTATTAGGGTTTCACCACCATCTTTCGGCATTTATTCAATCTTTTGTGATGTGGATCTCGAACTGTATTTGTTTTATACCTTTCTGTGGCATCTTATTTTAATGTAATGAATTTTGTTATGTTTCCACATCCTGATGCTATGCAACTTTTCAGATTGATGTTGAAAATCCTTGTGTAATCATGAGTCAAGACAAAAGTAGAGAATTCCTGCACTCAGGAAATGACAAGGATAAGTTTAAGGTAATCAGTTCTTTCAGTTTTCTGCTGATACCATTATATCAATATGTATGCTTTCCGAAAATTTATTTTATGCATTGGAACATCTGTGGTTTGATGGACGTGAATGAATTTGTATAGTCCTACTCTCTGGGCTTCCTATGCTATTTTGGTCACTTCTAGATGTATTCAGTCGTGTTGTGACGCGTGCTGTCTGTTTGTCAGTTGGATAATAATACTGCCATTGCATTCTCATCTACCTCTTGGGTTTCCAGCTTTGCACATAACTTATTAGCATTTTCTATAGACTTCAATAGATCATGATTTGATGAGAACATGACACTCAATGTATTCAATGTCATGCCAGATATCTTTTGACAGCTTACTATTTCATACAGTATGACCCTTGAGCCCAAGTGCTAAATAATGCAGTGGTGCTGTTGAATTAAGCTCATCATTCTGCCTTATACCTGTACAAACTCTATTTCTTCGTCTGATATAACTCCGAACACTGTTCTTGTTATTTTACTGTTTATGCATTATGTCTTGTTGCAGTTCTTTTTCAAGGCTACTCTTCTTCAACAAGTAAATGAGTTGCTTGAGACAATAAGAGATCAGCTGAACAATGCAGACTCTATTGTTCAAGAGTTGGAGAAGTCAATTAAGCCAGTGATGAGAGAACTTGATGAATTGCGAGAGAAGATAAAGAATATGGAACACATAGAAGAGATAGCACATGATATTGATAATTTGAAGAAGAAGTTAGCTTGGTCATGGGTTTATGGTGTCGACAAGCAAATTGAGGAACAAACAGTGAAACTCCAGAAACTCAAAGAGCGAATTCCTGCATGCCAAGAAAGAATTGATCGAAGTACAGTAAGTTGTGACCTTTTTACTCTGAAGTCCATTGTGCCATCGTATCCTCTGAGGAACCATTGTGCTTCTGTGTGACCATTTAATGTAACATGAAAATCCATGCAATCCATAAGGTAGAGAGTCCTACCTTACTGCGTAAAAAACTGGTAAATAGTTCCACTTCACGAATAATTCAATTTAGTGTCAGGAAGAAATCGATATTTGTTGGTCAATATTTTATCAAATTTGTTTGGAAGTGTACTAGCTGTTTTTCCATTTGCAGTCCAAAATGGACTCAGAAGGGATTTCTTTACATGTGCTGAATTTTCACTTGTTTATATTGGTGATGGAGTGAATTACAACAGTATTGTGACAAAACCATTGCCCTTATTGGAATCTGTATCAACCATTTTATTCTCTATATATTACTCCCTACAAGTTAATAGCTTATCACAATTCACACTCTTTCCTAGTGATTAGCAACATTTTCTTATGAGTACTACGTCTTCAACCTCGTGTAGTCATTCTTTCTTGGCCACTTTGAATTCATCATCTGTCAACAATCCTGTTGAAGATAACACCATTTGTCAAGCTTCATTTGTTCTAGCAGCTATTTGTTACCCTGCTCCATGTGAACTGTATAGTTATGCTTGAAATCACACATTTTAAATTAACATTTTTTCGGATTTGTGGTTTTAAATTTTGATTGTTCATTTACCAAATTGTATTTCCATATCTTGTAGGCCGCCATAGATGAACTGAAGAAAGAACTAATTGAAAAGGAAGAAATCGTCAACTCTTTGAGGGATAAGACTCGTGAAGTGAACATGATGAAAAAAAGTATGGAAGACAAGATTGCTGAGGTATGTGAGTAGTTGGAATTAGGGATATTATAAATGGGACAAGAGGAAGCTCTCATGACCTGAGCGACTTCTGCTGTCTGATCATGCATCTAGAGCCTTCTTGGCCGTCTGATGCTCCTGGCCGTATGCCCCACACCCGCTACTCTGGGAAACAAATCGCTGGCCTCTCGTTGGATCCCAAAAGAACAGTTATGATTGGGAAACGCATGCATAATCAAAACCCACCTCCCCTCACAGCACACATATTTGAAACTGTAGGAGGTAGAGCCTGCATGCAGCTCTATTGTCGTTGTACATGGAAGTATAAAATGATGGCCATAATCTATTTTCTGGCTGTCACATCCTTGCGTCTCCTGTGTTTAGTAGGCCTATTAGTTATCATTATGTCTAGTTCCCTTTGTGGTTATTCTTGCAGCACTAAATCTAAAATAAATTTTAGCTTACTAATATGTTCATTTCACCTGTGTCACACTGTCACAACAATTACCTTAAATATTGCTACTCAGAAGTGTTGGGATTCCTATTGCTGGCAGCTTATTTTTGTTTAGTACTAATTCTGCTTGAAATACAAGGATTACTAAGTTTCTAGTCCTGTTTGAAAATGTAACATGTGCACAAATTCAATATCACTTTCTCCTCATTTCTGAGTGAATACCCTCACTAACTGATCGTCAAGACATTAACACCAGGGATATCATGGTCCCTGTTAAGTTTTCTCGGTTTATGACCAACTTAATCTCCATGCCACTGATCGTTATCAATACATTATCTGAATTTCAAAAAAAAAAACTCCATTCTGGATAAAAATGGGCTCTTTAAATGGAGGACGCATTCTGAGGGGGTGGGCTCTAGTATTATGGTTGGGCATGGGTATGTGTAAAGCAAGTCACTGGGGCACAATGTTTTCTTTAGAAATATTAAATTTGTTAGATTGGTAGTGCTGTCAATTTAAGCATAATGCCTGATATTATTTCTATAACAGTTAAACCTGAGTACGAGCTATCTGCTATTGTTGGGATGGAAATGATTGTGACTTCACTTTTCTTTGTTACCAACTGTCCATGTTCCTTTTGTTTACAGGTTGTGAAGCAGACGATAGAACTAGAGGCAGAGCATGTGCGTGGTACACGTTTGCTGGAGAAAATGAATGTCCAGCTAAAGAAATTGCAGGCACAACTTCATGATTTTAGAACACAGCATATGCAGTCGACCCAGGTGAGCCGCTCTTTGAAACCCCATGCAAAAGGTGTACCTTCAAGCAATCTGTAGCAGATAGTGTTACAAAGAACTTAGGCAGTCTTTTGCTATTGATAAGCTAGCCTTGGTGAAGAATATCCTCGAGCTTGATGACCCTTATAAACCAGACAAGATCCTCTCAGAGGGCCGATGAGAGTAACATTTGGTCATATAATTGGGGTACTCGTTTCTCTGCAAACAAGATATACAAACTCAATTTTGAACATATTCAGGCCCCCATTTTCTCTCCTTGGATCTGGAAATCAAAGTGCACACCAAGGATCAAATCTTTCTTCTGGCTTCTTGCCAATGACCGCCTAAACACGAAGGATATGCTTAGGAGGAACTGCATGTGCCGCCTATGTGATGATGGTTTATTGGAAACCATGGATCATCTCTTCTGGAAGTGTAATTTCAGTAGGCAATGTTGGCATTCCATCAACATCGCACTTGAGGATCTAGCAGTAGGAATGCTCTTATTTTTGACAATGCTACACTACTGTTAGGGCTTGGTCCTTTTCTTCAAAAGAGACCTCTTCCTTCTTTCTTACAGAATGAAGGATGATCTAAAATCTTATCTTGTAGCCTGGCTAGACGCTTTGTAATTCTCTTTGGTTATACCCGGGCTAAGCCCTTCTGTATATTCCCTCGTCCTGTCTTCCTTGTACATGTTTTGTCTCTTTAATAATTTTTTACTGTCGGGGCCTCCCCTACAGTTTTCAGCTCAAAAAAGAACTTAAGCAGTTTGCCTAGAGGCCTAGGCAGCTGCCAGACAATGGAGGACAGTGCACAATAGTGGTCAACTTGGTTGTGCAGAGTAAAAAATTGCTACCAGAGTCTATGATAGGTGGGATAAAAATCTAAGAAAGTGCGGTATGCAACTATCGTGACGGTAACCAAACAATTACTGAACTTCTCTGCCTAACATTTTGGTAATATGTGCCTACAAACCAAAATGCCCTAATTCATTACCAAATGCCCTAATACGTGGCTACAAACCAAAATGGTACATGGCCATGATATTTCTTTCATACGGGTGGCTTATTGGCTTGACTTGACCCCTAGAAAAAAATCTCAGTGTTGTATTCTTGATGCATAATGGGTACATGTCACATGTTAACTGGTCAAATCATATTTTTGGGTTTGACAAATAGCTAATTATGATCATTTCATATCTAAATTTGTCAAATGAGAGGGTAACCTTTTCCTCAGAAGAAGTTAAACGTATGAGTTATTCAGTTTTAAGTTAGAAGGGATGAAATATGCTGATCAAGCAAACTAAAGAGACCAGACATGTTCTTGGCAATGGAACTGCTGGACCCAAATATTTAGGTCTTTCTAAGTCATTTGTATAGAACGTAGCTGATGGCACTGTGTTGTTTTGTTCTTTTCCTTGTTCTGATCACTAGTTATATGCCTACTCTCAAGTGCTAACTGCTCGCCTTGGTCAAGTTTAGTGGGGTTATCTCCTAAAAAGTTCAAGTAATGTGTGAACCTTGTCATCAGCTGTTCCGAAAGATTTTCACTATAGTGTTGCACACCTCTTGATTTCGTTTGTATTTCCTTGGCTTTATATGTTCCAGTATCGTTATTCTGTCTGAATCATTTCATTATCAATCTAAAGGCTGAAGCATCTCAAATTGAGGAAGACATCAAGACAATTCAAGGAGAGATTGATAATCTTCATTCAAGTGTTACAAGGTTATTCAATTGTCCTGCTTATTTATGCTTTAACTACAACCAAGTGTAAGTTCTTGGTTATTTGATGCCGCCTTCTATGTCATTCAGGTTAAGAGAGGAGGAAAAAAAATTCTCTGAAGAATTATCAGGCATTCAAAAATCTATCACTGACATTACAAAAGAGGTATTTTAAACTCAATGTCAACTACTGTTAGTACATGGTGATGACTTTTTTGGAGTAGGCTTTCATTCTAGTTCTATTGTGCTTTCCTGCATAATAAACTTTAAACTCTGGAAGGACAATAAAACTTATAATGTTACTCGGTCCACTTCAATCACAATAAGACCCATTTCGGACCCAAAACACTTGCTAAAGAAAAGGTCCTTAAACCATAAATATGAATTTTATTTTTTATATTACAGAAGTATTTGTTCAGATGGACCCACTTCTACCATTTGCCTATGGCCTAGATGTTCATCAAGATATTATTAATGGGTCTTATTGTGAGATCCACACCGACAGATGTAGGTCCGCTCCAACTTTATTTGCTGAATCCAATCGATCATGGGTGGCCCTCTTCGTTCAGTCTTCACAGGTTTTGTCAATGTAGAAATAGTTTATCTGCACTAACTTTTGAACACATGTATTTGACTGGAGAAATTGTCTCCATACCTAGTGGTAAGACGCCTGTGCTATACTGCAGAACAAAAAATATGACGTGACACAGAGTTGACTCACGTTAGATGTAAGTGAATTCACTGTGATGCTTTCATTTACTGGAGCCGACAGAGGAGACATTAGCTTGCTGCTATGCTCATATGTTTGTATGGCCACACTCATTCCCCGACAGGGCCTTGGCACTTGGCAGGTTGCCGTTGACCAGTGGCGATGAGTGAGTGGTGATATGTATTCTAGATAATGTAATTATGTATAGTGTTTTTCATAGAGAACGTGTATTCTGTAATTATGAGTAGTGATATGTATTCTAGATAATGTAATTATGTGTAGTGTTATTCATAGAGAGCGTGTATTCTGGATAGCCTTACTTGTAGAGAGTATTTATCTCTTTTTACTGGTTCTCATATGTTTTACTTCTTTCTGATTCCTAGTACTTAACAGAGCGGCAGAATTTGGCGCCGCACACTAATAATTAGACTTAAGTGTACATTTTCCAGGTCCAAGTGAATTCTGATTAGATCCATTAAAAATTCCAAATCACCTGCACATGACATGGATTTCTCTCCCTTTTAGTACATCCAGCTCAAAGTTCGAGTAACTATTAAAATCTTGTGTGTTCACATGGTTTAAAGCTCGGTATGAGCTTTGGTTAGGTACGATTGAAGAAATGGTCATGTACTATCCATCTGAAAAGCACCACTTATAAATATCTGCAGTATGCACCATTTGAAGTTCACAAGTCTTCTATATTTTGTGTGTGTGTACTTGGCCAACTTTTGTCTGCTTTGAAAGTCTGAAAATGTGTCTTCTTGTACCATTCATGACACTACACTTTCTTTCACAGATAACTGAAAACGATAGCAGGTTTCAACAATTGAAATCTCAAATTAATGATCTTCAACACCGTCAAAGTAATAAGGTTATATTCTCTCTTAGTCTATGGTATCCACCAAGCAGTACACACTCTTTTTTGGTGATTTTAGTAGCAACTGCTCTCTAACATCTATTTACATGCAATTAATGCTTCATCTTAGGTGACCGCATTTGGGGGACAAAGAGTTCTGAACCTCTTGGAAACAATTGAGAGTAGCTACAGACGATTCAAAAACCCACCTATTGGTCCGATAGGAGCTCATCTGGTATGGAAGTGCTGATTATCTTGATTCTTGTCTCGGATTGGTTAGTCTTGAATATGCTGATTATTGATAATACCATGAGAAGTACCTGATGCGATTGAAAATTTGATGACTCGTCAGTCCATATTGCTTTTTTTAACTGTCTGCACTGGTTTGTTGGCAACTTGTACTATTATAGCACATCCTTTTAGTTTTGTCAGCTTTTGTCTATTTGTTTATTCACGACTTAACAGGTGGTGGCCTAACTATTATTCCCAGCCTCATGTCAATGCTGTGTTCTCCTAGAACAGTTGCGTTGGTTCCTACAAAGTTCTTAACCATCGTACTACTTCATTACAGGGCATTGATATTACCTGTCCTTTGTTTCTCCTAGTATCTCTTGCTGCTCTAGAGCCTGTGTTGACTCTGTAAAGCAAGTCTGGAAATGCCGGAGTGCTAATTGGTGCACATGATTTTGAGGATTCAGATGTGAATCTAAAAAGAATCTCAAACAGTTCAAACATGTGCTTCATGTTAGAATATGGAGACCTTAAAAAAAGCGTGCAAAGTTGTGACCAATTGTGTGTTGCATAGGAAGGCATAAGATTACACTAAACTTTTGTAGTATAAGCACAATCTTCTCTTTGTTTGTACAATAGACATATGATCAAATTTTTGGACAATTTTTTGCGGACACATTTGTTTTAGCATGATGCATGCGTTTAAATTTTTGGGTATTATCTGGAGATGTACAAAACGCAAACCAAAATATTTGTGCACCTGTGTGCACAAAATCTTCTCTCTAGTCTGCCTCCGATGTTGACTGGTCTTTGTATCTGAGTTCTTCACCCAATAAATTCTTTTATGTTGGAAATAAGCACAAATACATGTCCAAGTTGCATAGCGGTTTAGCCCTAATCCTACTTAGTCTGACTACCTATGAAATCTAGTTGAAGCCAGCTTCATACGTGGGCATTGTTCTGGTCGAAAGCACTGGCCAGGAGCGATCTAGTCAAGTTAGCTTGTGCTAGTTGGTATGTTGCTCTCACTGGAAAGTACTCGGCGAGTCGCATTGACAATACAGGATCTGCGCCAGCAATTAACGCCTTCGGAAATCTAAACTATTTGCTTGAGTTCTGCTGTTGATTTCAGTTCATCTGAGTAACTGTTTCATATTTGTTCTCATTGCATCAAATAACATGAATACAACAACAACAACAACAACAACAACAACAACAACAAAGCCTTTATTCCCAAACAAGTTGGGGTAGGCTAGAGGTGAAACCCATAAGATCTCGTAACCAACTCATGGTTCTGGCACATGGATAGCAAGCTTCCACGCGGCTCTTTCCATGGCTAGTTCTTTGGTGATACTCCAGTCCTTCAGATCTCTCTTTACGGACTCCTCCCATGTCAAGTGTGGTCTACCCCATCCTCTCTTGACATTATCAGCACGCTTTAGCCGTCCACTATGCACTGGAGCTTCTGGAGGCCTGCGCTGAATATGCCCAAACCATTTTAGACGATGTTGGATAAGCTTCTCTGGAATCGGTGCTACACCAACTCTATCTCGTATATCACCATTCCGGACTCGGTCCTTCCTCGTGTGGCCACACATCCATCTCAACATGCGCATCTCCGCCACACCTAACTGTTGAACATGCCGCCTTTTAGTCGGCCAACACTCAGCGCCATACAACATTGCGGGTCGAACCGCCGTCCTATAGAACTTGCCTTTTAGCTTTTGTGGCACTCTCTTATCACAAAGAATGCCAGAAGCTTGGCGCCACTTCATCCATCCGGCTTTGATCCGGTGGTTCACATCTTCATCAAATAACATGAATGCAAAATATATTTGTTGTCTTATGTCAATCCCGTAGAAATAGAAAGATGTTGTAATTATACTTGTAGTCCTTGTCAAAGTTTGGGTACTGCACGTGTAGTACAAATCAATGGTATAAAGCTGGTTCTTTCATATGGTATTGTCTTTTCTAAAATATACGGTTATAGGCTTATAGCTGCATTATTTCTTCCAAACCTTAATAATGCTTGTTGTTCTGCAGAAACTTGCTAGTGAGTTCTGGTCTGTGGCAGTTGATTGCGCATGCGGGAGGCTTTTGGATGCTTTTATTGTCTCTTGTCACAAGGATTTGCAAATTTTACGGGAATGTGCGAATAAAGTGCACTACGGTTACCTTCAAATTATCATATATGATTTTACTAGACCACGGTAAGATTAAAGGCCTTACATTTTCTTCAATTTTCCCGTTTATTTTGATGAATTCTAATTTCGTGACTTTTTATAGGTTGTTGATTCCAGATCATAGACTTCCTACAACAGAGCACCCGACAGTACTTTCAGTTATTCATTCAGAAAATGATACTGTAGTAAATGTATTGGTGGACCAGGTATGATAATACATAAACTTCACACAATTACTATGTTGGTCTAAAAAATTGGTCCAACTACCATATGTCCAAACACCAAGGGGGACCAAATTTGAGTAATTATAAAGGAATTGGAATGTGGTTACACTATGTCGTATTTCAACCATATGATTTCTGTTATTATCGACTGCATTTGTAGTGCATGGAAAAGTTACAACAACTGCACATTTGATTCCCTGAACAGATAATTATTTTGAAATTACAGAATCCAAGTAGACTGGGCAGCTAGACTGGGCAACTAGTGAAATGTTCAGATGCTTCAGTTTGACATATTATTATTGGAGCACATTTGCTAAAGTTCCTTTGTTTCAGGGCAACGCTGAAAGGCAGGTCCTGGTTCGAGATTATGAAGTGGGAAAATCTGTTGCATTTGATTCTAGGATACAAAACATGAAGGAAGTGTATACGGCTGATGGGTACAAAATGTAAGTATCGGTGGTGGTGCTCATGTTAAGTTTGGTAATATTTTAGCCATTTACCTAGTTATATGATGCAGTTTAGTTTTGTTCTACCATAGTAAATCCCGCTATAAGTAATTTTAGAATCCTAAGGGCATTTCTATCACCATGTGCCCCCACATGTTATGTATAATTGCAGATCCCAGCTGTACTTTTTTATTTTGCAAAAATGCGAAGGACCTTTGAGTTTCATTTCATTGAAAAGGTTGAGTTTGAGTTACAATCCTCCCAGGAAGCATGATACAAGTATTACAGGTAAACCAGTGTACATCCCAAGTTGATGGCAGCACAGCTCGGAGTCCTTTGGCGCCAGCATTTGCTCATAGATTGGCCTCCTTTTTGATCTTAGCAACAACGACACAGATATAGGGTTGGGTACCTTTAAAGATGCACTTATTCCTGTGCTTCCAGATCATCCACGTTGTGAGAAGGGCGGCAGAGGCCATCCCTTGCGTCTCTGCTTTGCCGTATCCTGCTTTGCCTGCAGCCACCAATCCATCAGCGTTGCCTCCTGGTTGGGTGCCCTAGTCAGTGTCCTGAGCCAAGCAAGGACCTTATGCCGAGTTTGGCTGGAGACGGGCCGCTTGGCATGAGGTCCTCGCTTGGCTCAGTTGGTTTAGTTTGGCGGGAGATCAGCCAACCAATGCATTTTCTGTACCTGCTTGATGATTTACCGTCTTTCAATCTTGTGAAATCGACTAGGTCAGTTTTTCGGAGTTTCACAGTGGCAAGCGGCAACCCCAGGTAGGTGCAGGGGAATGGTTGGCACACAGGATTAGTAGTGACCTGATTCACAATTTGCTGGTGTTCGTGATTCGAATTTGCGATTCACAATTCTACACTTCCTAAAATCAGAGTTATTTTGGGATTGTAGCCAACCAAACCCTAGTTAGTAGTTACCTGATAAGCAATATCCTACATCAGGTAAGTTCATATTACCTGATTGTCATGTCCTGTGTGTTTTAGTGCTCAACGCAATTTTACAGATGCACTTTATATTCATGAACATATTTTGGGAAATAATGTATCATGCAAATTGCTAGATAACTTCGTTCATAAAAGAAACCAGCATGCTAGGTAGCATCTTATTGTTGTACGATTTTACGCTCATTAATTGATGATCATGTTGCCTTTCAATTTTTTTCCAGGTTTTCTAGAGGGTCTGTTCAGACCATTCTTCCTCCATACAAAAATAGAAGAGCTGGTCGGTTGTGCAGTTCAGTGGGAGAAAAAATAGCTGAACTGATAAATGAAGCTAATGGTATTGAAAAAATAAAGTCGGAAAAGAGCGCTCAGAGAAGGAAGTTAGTTAGTGACCAACAAAACATCGAACAGAAAATAACAAGTTTGAAGGTAAATTTTTTACTGATGTGTAACTCATTTGAGCTATCTCATAACTTCTCATACTGTTCTGTAGAGAAAACGGGTACCCGAGGAGCATCGTTTAGCGAATAAAAAAGTGCATCTTGATGATGCCAAGAGAGCTTCTGTTGAAAATAATAGTTATACTGCTGTGGATACTACTGAACTAGAGGAGGAAATAAAGGTTTGCTCCCATTTCCTATTCTTGAGCAACCATCTATCTCTTTTGGCTGCACTAGTACATTCTGATCTTCATTATCTACGCAAGAACCTCATAGATTGTGCCATGCTACTTATTTTGGCAGCAAGGGAAGATTGACATTGAGCAAAAAGAACTATTACTGCAGAAGATCAGCGTAAGGTTAAGAGCAACTATACAAGATGTGAATGATAACAAAGCGTCTTACAAGACCTATATGGGTATGGAAATTCCACGATATCACTATTGATGATTTTACCATCTCCTGCTGGCATGTACGCTGTTAATCTGGTCATGTTAGTTCAAAGGAACATTGGTTAACTCCCCTGTACTTTGTGCTTTAGAACACATTGATGTTATCGCTATGGAGCATGAAATTTGGAGTTATTGTGTTCACTAGAACTCTGTTTTAAGTTTCTTTCTTATCATATTTGTGGCCTAGATTTTCTTTTACATAATATGCTTTTCAATGCCTGAGACTGAAAGTTGAACTTTTGCTTTGCCTCTTTATCTGTGGTTACTATTCTCTGTGCCTCTAAAAGTATTTTTTGTATTTCAGATTCCATGAATGCGGAGACAGGGTCTTTTAGCAGCGCAAATGATGAATTAGATGTTGCTAATCGTAAACTGGATGCTGCACAGCAGGTATGCTTCTCCTTATTCGAAAGTCTTAATGTGATACACAGTCCACTGTAGGTCTGCGTTTCTTCGGCTTTTATACTCTGAGTATAGGTGAGATTGTACTGGAAACACTATTCTTTAATTCATGGAATCATGAAACAACCAATGAGATTACTCTTGCCATGTGCTGCTCTGATACCACATTAAGTTTCATGCACCAACCAGTGGAACCAAAAGTCCGAACTGATGGAGAGAAGGTGGACAATCCACCTAGAATAATAATCATATTGTATATGAAGTGGATAATAGTAACATTTTCGTTTGAGTGTGACACTAACTCTTACCTATATGATTCCATGTAATTTTGTTAAATTATGTCTCAGACACAGATTATCACCATCAGCAGCTTGGTCGACCATTCTTATCGGAAGAAAGTACTCCTCCGTCCCACCAAAAGTGTCTGAGATTTGTCAAAATTTGAATGTATCTATATGCTTTTACTGTCTAGATACATCTGAATTTGGACAAATCTCAGTCACTTTCAGTGGTACAGAGGGAGTAGAAAATTTTGATTGCTTAATTGTCTCTATCTTGTATGTACTGACGGTAGTTCTTTCATTGAATGTGAACCAGGAGAAGACTCACTATGAAGGTCTCATGAAAACTAAAGTTTTACCTGATATCAAAATGGCTGAAGCAGATTATGAAAATCTTCAGCAGCTTCGTCAGGTCTTTGTTCTGTTACTGTCACTAAGGATATATTTTCATTTTGTTGAGCTACTATTGTTTCCATATGGATCTTCTGTACAAGAGTGTGTTCTGTTATAGTTACATGCATGGGTAGTGTGCACCTGAAAATTGCCATCGCTGAAAGAACCAAAAATTACTTAATTAGCTTTCCAAAATATATTACATTTTGGAACGGAGGTAATATTAAATGAAACCATAAATACTGTGTTAAACACTCTAGAATCAACGTGCTGCAAGAAGAAACAAAAGCTACGTGTATTGATTTTGCTAATTGACGAGATGAAAAACAAAGCAAGAGTGTGACGGTCTAACTAGTTTATTTTTTTACTTATTGGAATGGACATATCAGGGTTCAGGATGGTCTAGAACTACCAAAATCATGCCCTTTGCAGTATAATATTCATAAAAGGCCACACTTTGAATGGTCGCTAAACTTAAAACAGTAACTTCATCTCTTCATCTTAGCATTTGTGTAATGCAAATAGAGTAATGCTGGATGTTCCATGCGTACCAGTTATACTTTATTTTTGGAAGTATTTTTTAGCTAAAAAATGATTATATTGCTGAAGCTTTGTCCGTTTCTATGAAGCATTTCTAACACCTTGATATATCAAGTTTCGTATGTTACCAGACTCACACCTCCTGTGATGGCCTTGCATTCCTGTAGGAGTACTTCAAGAAGGCTTCAGTTATTTGCTCCGAGAGTGATTTGGAAGCGCTGGGGCATGTTGCTGGATCCACTCCTGAACAATTAAGTGCTAAGATAAATAGACTGAAACATAGACTTGATCAAGAAAGCAGAAGGTTTGGAACCAACAACTTGATTTTAGTTGCAGAAAAAAGTTGAGGCATATGTGTTTTCATCCTTTTTTCTTTATAATAATTTAATAATCTGAGCAGATATTCTGAGTCCATAGATGATCTGAGGGCATTGCATGACAAAAAGGAACGGAAAATCTTTAAAAAGCAACAGCTCTATGCAGGTTTTAGAGTGAAATTAAATGTAAGTTCATTACTTCATGGTTTCCAACATATGATGCAACTTCCCATTTTTCCTACTAGTGCTTCAGTCGAAGGAAATATTTGGCTGAATTGCTAACTACTGATAAATCTTTGCTGTGGACACTGAGGCATATGTAATGTTCGATACACTGAGGCATATACGCCTCCAGCTCAAGCTATTGTTTTGGACGTGGTCTCCATAACACAATCTGTACTACTAATTTCTACTTTTATGTATTTATAAAGCCTATATATTGTGCAAGTACTTTATGAGACAACTCTACGTCTCTAAATATATGATTTGATGTATCCAATCTAATTGATATTGGTAGTCAAAATTTTAAATGTTTCACTAGGAGTATATTACTAATAGTCTAGTACCCGTATGTGTGGTCTGATGTATCCCTTGGAAATGCACTATGTACTGGGTCTGCTTTTGAGCCAAGTTTATTGCTTTGCAGTCGTGTCAAAATGCATTGGACATGCGATGGAAGAAGTTCCAGAGAAATGCTGGCCTTTTGAAGCGACAGTTGACTTGGCTGTAAATACAAGTTCCATTCTTGGATGTTTATCATTAATGTTCTGCAGGTTTTTATTTGTTAGTCCTGAGACTTGTACCACCTTTTATACTATTTTAAAGGTTCAATGAGCACCTTGGGAAGAAAGGAATCAGTGGATTCATCAACGTGGATTACAAGAATAAAGTTCTGTCTGTTGAGGTGTGTATCCTTCATAAGATTTGCCCTCTT
The DNA here is from genome assembly GCF_022539505.1 of Lolium rigidum. Classification (NCBI taxonomy): domain Eukaryota; kingdom Viridiplantae; phylum Streptophyta; class Magnoliopsida; order Poales; family Poaceae; genus Lolium; species Lolium rigidum. The sequence continues at coordinate 254,153,143 of NC_061512.1, forward strand.
TTAGTGTGTACATGGTCATTTTAGAATTTGTGCCTCATCACTAGTCACCTGCTCATTTTATAGCAATTTACTTAACAATTCTGTATGGCATTTGATGTAGCTCACCATGCCTCAAGATGCATCGCGTGATACCGTCAGAGACACTAGAGGACTGTCAGGTGCCTATATAGTTGCTTAGTATTTTCTTACCTGTGGTGTAGATAACTATAATTAGATTGTATTTTTCACACATCATTTATCATTGAGAATATCTGCCACCAAGTTGTTTTTCCTAGTATCTCGTAGCTATGTTTTAGATATAACTGTAATTGCTGCTATGTATCTTTGATCCAGGAGGAGAGCGATCTTTTTCGACACTTTGCTTCACCTTAGCTCTTCATGGAATGACAGAAGCACCTTTCAGGGCCATGGATGAGTTCGATGTATTCATGGTGAGTGTAATCTTTGGTCCTTTGTCAACCATCGTGTCCAGTTAATGGCAAATCAAACCTTATTGGCGATATCTGAATTGTGCAGGATGCGGTAAGCCGCAAAATAAGCTTGGACACCCTCATAGATTTTGCTGTTGCACAAGGGTCACAGTGGATATTTATAACACCACACGATATCAGGTCTGAAAATCGCCCTTAGTTGCAATCTTTCCAGTTTCCTGAATAGATACTCATAACATCTATGTTTCCTCAGCATGGTGAAGCCTGGAGATCGGGTCAAGAAGCAGCAGATGGCCGCCCCTCGCGGTTGACTCAGGACTGGGGCGACTTTCTGTGCTCAGTAGTCAGTACCGTGTATATCTCGTAGCCTTAGAGTCCACCTTGGTCAGAATCTATCTAGAACTGCTAGTTCCTACTTTTGTACATAGCTCGTTTTGAAGTGAAAACATAGCCATAACGTAGTCAGGGACTTTACACCAGCACTTGTTTTGTTATCTAGAGCTATCTGGCACACTGACATCTCTGACTAGAAATGGGATGTGGCAGTTAGGGCAGAAAGGACGTGCATGGCGGCTACCGCCTTGTCTCATGATTGATGCAGTCGCGCCTGTGCCACCCCTTTTAGTTGAACCCTGCAATACGTACGACGTTACAGTCAAAAAAATACGTACGACGTTTGTCCATCTGTCTGACACAGCGCACGGCCGTTTGATCAGAAGGATGTATCGATGGAGTCCAACGGATTACTTTGGTCGTAACAAAATCAGACACGAGGTAATGTTCTGACAACTGTAAACGAGTTGTTTAATACTTTAATACCGTCACTGGTACGTTGGACGAAACCAAGGTACGGGATATCTTTTGTCAAGTGGACGCTCGGCAAACTCTTGCCTTACCGTTACATGAGGGAATGGAGGATTTCTGGGCATGGTTCTATGAACCGAAAGGTCTTTTCTCTGTTATAAATCTGAATACAAGTTACACCGTCAGCTGCTATGAATAAATAGCCCAGCTTATAATGGAGACACCTCAAAAGACCAGCGCCATTTTGATTGGTACAGTCCCGTTTCCAACATAAACTAGTTGAGTGCCCGTGCGTTGCTACGGTTATTTTTAAATTTTTTCTTGCCACACACACACAAAAATTTCCTTGTGTAGAAAGACATATAGTATTCCAAAAAAAGAATAAAATTTTGCTTTCCTTAAATTATAGTTCAATTAAAAAAACTATTATTTGACATAAGCATAAAATACAGATCTCCTATTGAGTAAGATTACAAATTACTCACACCCTAGAGATGGTTTCAAGTATTATCTTACATGGTTTCAAGTAATATCTTTCATATACATCGCCCCTAAGAGTACAAGCTTGTATGACGATGTTAGGCCTCCGAGTCTGCACATTACGTTTTAGTTGGGTCATATCGATTGCTCATGCCACCCATCCATTATACTACTTGAGTTTTAAAATTTAACTTCCGTTGAGAAGTACATAACTAAGGCATATGAAATATATATTTTCAAATCATTTGGAATTAATGCCTATAGTTTCTGCGGACGAAGCACAAATTCGCTGAAGGAATCTTTTGGCAATTAGATCTTGACTAAATTAACATATCTTCTCTGATAGTGTCCAAGTTTTCATCCTCTATGACCCTGCCTACCAAAACATCGTCATAAGTCTTCTCCCCGCTGGTGTACAAGTTCTCATCGCTTTTAACCCCAAAATTTTTCTCTCTAACCTGAGCAACATCCTCCATGGATTTGTAGGCTTGATATTGCACAAGGAAACAAAATCATCACAAACCTGCTATACGGTAAGTAAACTCTGAAGCCACCGATGAAATCTAAGCCTGGTGACATTCTGGTATATATGCGAACACAACAGCTTAATGATAAGTTATCCAAATATTTTACTTGTTCTCAAGAAAACACATGTTTGAGCCCCTAAAAAATAATACGGATCAGCTATGATTTCTTTCCACCTTAACAGATGGAAATATATACGGGAACACCTCTCCATACTTGCAAAGCCACTAATCTCCTCAACTTGCAAAGAGTATCCATCCTTCTATGTTGCAATATGTTGTGTTTGTCCGAGTCTGATAATGATGTAGCCCTGACATATTCTGATATTATTTCTAAAAATAAAGATTAGGACAACCTAATCAGGCCTGAAACAGATGCACTGAAAGTAGTCCATCTACTACTACTATGCTAATATTACTTCACTGCACCATAGATGCAGTTTTAACAATTTACGAGCTTCGCAAGACTACCGAAAGGAGCTAACTGATCTACAATAGCCCCCCTTGTTTATATGATAACGACTTTCAGACAAATAGTAAAAAATGAATTATGATCTATGCACCTGAAATTTTCAGTAGTCAGCATGAAAAAAAGAGCAAACATTACTTTATCTTATGAAGTATAAGTGATGAGGCACAGATTTCAGTACATGTCTTTCATATATAGTTAATTTAGAAATGAAGTTGAGAACATAAAAACAAGCAAATGTCAGGAAGTACTAACTAAAAAGCATTGAATTCAAAAAAGTTGAGAGGGTGGTCAAATAGCTTGGAGAGTCTAAAAAGATTGACTGACAATTAAAAAGTAGTTTCATGGCAAAAGGAGCATAGATTATCAAACAATTCGGGACTCTGAACAGAAGCATGAATCTTAAATAGGTGGGTATAAGTTTAAGTTGCCATCTTAAATTTCCCCTTCACGGAATGAATCTTAGCTTTGGTGATGTTGGATTTCTTGACAGAAGCATCCTATGCTTTCTTAAAATTTATTATCTTGTTTTTTCGATAGTAAAAGGCAATCAAATTAAAATAACCGCCCCATTTCCCAACCAACGCTCATAGCCATTAGGAAAAAAAAAATCCTAACCGAGGGCACACAACAATCGCTCTTTCTTGCAACATTAACTCCTATGGTAGTCTGTCCATACTACATCGTGAAGACAGTTTGTTTTGAGCTAAATCGACAACCTAACTCGCAGAATACCTTTTATATACACAGTCTCCAAAGTAATACCTGATAGCCCCCCTCCCTTGCATATACCCTCTATCCAAACTCTATAAAACCAGCACGATGAGAAATTTGCACAGAAAACAGAGAAACAGGAAATAAAGAGAACCCAAGTACCTGCATTTCGCCAAATTGGCAGTGTGCATCAGAACCATCCATCCTTTGATGGTGACGCCACTCCCCTAAATCACCTTCATATGACTCTTCTCACTCAAATCCATGTCCTAAAGTACCTATTAATGTCACCTCATATATCTCTATTGATGCAGCCAATGCAATAATGTGAAAAGTACAATAATGTCTGGTATTTCTTAAAAAATATTGTGCACTAATAATACTGACATGTGAGAATTAATCATTTTCTTCGGATGCTACTACAATTATAAGGAAACCAAGGTATCGGTAATGTAGACTGACCAAAGTCGCACCACCAGGGGCACTATGTGAATAGAAACCAAACCTGGTTAGGAAGCAATTTCACATGCCATTTGCTTTGAATTTGAGAAGATGTTAAACCAAAACAGGAGAGTATCCGGTAAGTCAGCCAGTTGGAAATAAGAAGCAAAAAAATTCAAAAGGAAAGAAATAAGCAGCAAATTGCAGGAATAAGTTCCCCCATAACAATCTGAATGTGGTATCGCCATATCTGCCGATGCGTTCCAAGGGCAATTGTGTGTGCGAACACCTTGTATGTTGCAACCATTATAGATCAATGAACAAGAGTTGAGACTGCTTGTTCATCGGCACGACGATCTGCTGGCCACGGTAAGCTGAACTGCAGCCATATAAGCCAAAGATTGGTAATAATAAGAAAAAGCTTCCGGCACTCAGAAATACAAATACTTTACTAAATATGTAATATGAATCTTAACTCACAGCTTTGAGGCCAGAAAGCTACAGGATTCTACTTTTGTGTCAGTCAAAATGCCAAATTCTCCAACCCAGGAGGTTGTTAACAAGTAGAAACATTCTGAATACATCTGACACGGTCATGGAAAAAAATAACGCGCTGGATGTATTCAGAATGTACGGGTACATTCTATACAACATAGTCAATTATTCGGTGTGCCCCCTTCGCCAAATTTGCATTACCAACAGAGCTGATTGAACAACACGTATATGTGTACCATTGAGAACCTTATCTTTGGGTTCTCGGATGAGTAAGATGCCATGCATGCTGCAAGATTTCATGCAGTGATAACTAACGGATCTTGGCATTACTGATAGCTTACTTGTGTATGTGGCGATAAGTCGCTCAATAAAGGCGGGCAGCGGAGTCGATGCAGTGGCGTCTATGGCTGAGACCTTGGGGTGGCAGGCGACCGGCTGGACGATGGGTCAAGAGCAAGGGCTCAGCAGTGCTGGCGGCGGGCGACGTTGTGGGAAGCAGCAAGTGAGATGGCGCGTGTGCCGGCAGCGCGCGTGTACATCGTCGAGCAGGAAGGCAGCTGACGGAGCGAAGCTGTGGGCAACACCAAGGTCGGCCCATGCCACTGCCCAGCTCCATGGCGAGGTAGCCCTTCCCATCTGCCCCAGTGCGGAGTGCGCCCCCGTGCTTGAAGCCTGGTGGGATCGAAGCATCATTAGGAGGGGATCCGGTATAGGATGTAGATGACGCTGCCACGTCTGCTGCGGAGCCTGCTCGCCTCCACATCCCTCCTGCGTCAGCTGCTGGAGGTGGAACCCTGTATTCTGCCGGACCCGAGTTGGGGTTGAAGATCTAGATTAGGACGGCCACGGCATGGATAACCTCGCGCTTGGCAGCCTCGAGTAGGGAGACGCTAGATGTCATCGGTGGCTGTAGCTAGCTTGACTCGGTGGGGGAACACGACCCATATGCTGATAGAAGTGGAGGTCGCGGCGGAGCCAGCACCGAGGGCGAGGCGCGCGAGGGCGATGGCTCGAGGAGGGTCGTGGACGGGAGGAAGAGGTGGGAGGAATGATTCCTATATTTCAGTGCAGCGCAAGGAAATATATTTTTTCTAATTAATTTGTATTGATTAGTTTCCTTTTTATTTAGATGATTGATTAGTGCCTTCATTAGCGCTAGTACGTGAAGGAGGGGCGCGCTTACGCTAAAAGTAGATCAGACGGTTGGATATTAAGCGGAGACAATGAGATTACACTGAATGGTCCGGATGTTTTCAATGACGACCATCAAACGCGTTGAGTGTCAAACGACCAACTCGAATATAATAGTAAAGATAACTTCCTGTGATGCATGGCACATAACAATTCAGCAGTAGTACCAATTTTACATGAGGTATCCTCAAGTCATTAACCTCCTCAGCTTTAGTTGGCTCCACGCTTGGCGGCTGACTGGCTGAGATCATGAAAACAAAAAACTTAGCATTCAGGTTTCATGCATATGTAGAGGAGCGGACCAGGTATTGGTTGAACACGAGTGAAATACCCCGGGATCAGTTTTGGTTTTCTGTCACATTGAGCGCAAGAGTTGTCAAACAGCACACCCTTAATAACCGAAATGCATGGGGCCACTCACCTTCTAAGAAAATACTCAAAATACTCCCTGCCTAAGAGCATCTCTAAATAGATGCAAAGTGACATGTTTGCGTCCGCGTGACCAAAAAATGGGTCTAAATGTGGTCCAAATTTGTGCCGTGAATGCGTCGGCGTGGACGCTACTCGTGACCTTGTATTTCTAGCCAGTCCCACGGCCAAGGACAACGAAATTGAAAAGCCTTCACTCGCGTCGCACTCCCCTTTTTTGCATCCCTAGGGCGCTGCCGCCACTCCACCGCCGCCCCGTCACACCGTCGCAGTAGCTCGTGTCTCTTCGTGCAACGCCTTGTCGGAGTAGATGGGGTAGTGGAGAGGACTTGCCCACATCGCTAGCATCCTTGTTGGCCACGCATCTGCTGGGGGCGTCTACCGGCTTCAACGCCCAGTACATGTTCGGTCAATTGCGCGGTACGATCCCGGCGAACTTTTTGGGCGCCATTTTCAGCCATGCTGCGCCAACTTGACTTGCTATTGATCCACTATTGGTGCCCCGTAGATGGACATCAGGTAATCACTCGAGAGGCTCCGCAGCGAATGCATTGACACCTCTTCCAACGAGGAGTCCAACGAGACGTTGTAACTCATGGTGGTTGCGGCATCCATCTTCCACGAGCACCATGCCAAGCAGATGCCGGTATACCGTGGATCGACGAAGGGACGCTTGGCCAATGTGTCGCGCAACCGAGTCGGTGGGCATGCCCGGCTCTACAAAGACTACTTCCACCTCACCGATCCGGTGTACAAGGAGCATATGTTCCGGTAATGGATTGTTCTTCCACTTCCAATGCATGTAACCGATGTTACCGATCATGCCCGGAAACCCTCTAGCATCATTGATCGACAACAACTATCTATAGTGTCCTCAATAGTTTGGGGCTCTCAAGGAAAGTTCGTCGAACACCGCATTAACGACTCAGCAAAACCGGTACATGGAATCAAAGCAGGGTGCTCTCACTCATTCGTAGGTACTCGTCGAAGATATCACCAGGCTTACCATACGAAAGCATGTGAATAGCTGCGGAGCACTTCTGGTAAGAGGTGAAGCCTAGCTTACCAACGACATCGGGCCTACAATGGAAATAGGGGTCGTACTCTTTGACTGCCCGTACAATGATCTGGGAGATAAAAGATTTTTCAAATCAGTTCTTCATTCCACAATTTTGGTGCTTGCTCAAATCAAACCCATTTCCATCTATTATGTGATGCTTTCGCCTTTGTTTTGAGGCTCCCTTTAGGAATCCAGTTATAGCGCCAAATCAACTTTTTCCCCAATGTTTGTTCACCAAATCTTACCCTACTTCACAAGGTCCACTCCATGTACTATGCCTTGCCAACATTGTGAGGAATTCCGTATGAAAGCAGTATCAATCAAATGATCAGAGGGATAATATTTGCCTTGAGAAGCTAAGCGCATAAGCTATGTGCAATGAGGCACCAAGCTTGTTTTGCAAGTAAAGCTTGATTAAAATCTCTGAGATCTCTAAAGCTGATACGACCTTGTGATTTTGGTTTAGTTTCTCCCATGCCATCCAATGAACCTTTTTGTTGTCTATATCATTGCCCCAATAGAAGTTTCTAATGTTATTTTTTTCTAAATCCACACAAAAGCCAACAGAGAACTTGAAGACACTCATTGCGTGTGTGGGAATGGCTTGAGCCACGTCATTTATTAGGACGCCTTTTGCTTCCCTGAAGAATACTTCTCGATTCAATCTGAAGTTTCTTTTGTAGGTTGAAATTTATCATCCTTCATTCGCCCCTCCGGAACCGGGAGGCCAATATATTTTTCTTCGACATATGTGTTCTCAACATTTAAAGTAGATGCCACAATAGCCCCCCTAAGTCACATTGTGACCCAGCATAAGAGAGCACTTCGCCGGGCTGAGAAGTTGTCGAGTGCTCACGTCATATGCTTGGAGAGTTGTATTGATTCTTGCTTGTTATGCATTAGCTTTGAAAAATAATAAGCTATCGTCAGCGAAGAGAAGATGCGAGATTCCCAGTCCTCTTCTGCACATTTTCAATTCCTCCATGTTGCCTTCAGTAATTCAATGATGAATAAGAGAGGTCAGGCCTTCCGCAACAAATAAGAAAAGAATTGGCGATCTATAAAGGGTCACCCTGTCTTAGGCCCCTGGAGGGACAAAAACTCACTTGGTCATCAACTTTGATAAGATCCAATTTAAAAGAACTTTTTTTCCTGCATTAGGTGAACCATTTTGCAAGGCATGGATGCACTCAAAGGCAATGATCGCTTTGTCAATTATCATACGACCCGGGATGAATGTTCTCTAAGTTGTAGAGATAATATCCTGGAGCAAGGGTCGTAAGAGATTTACGGGGCACTTGGATAAGATTTTATAGGCGGTGTTAGATAAGCCGTGGTTCTATAACCTCTCAGGGACATGGGGTTCTTGTTCTTTTGGATGAGTACTATAGAAGTTTCATTCACCCTGCGTCGGCATTGTTTCTTCTTCTTCAAAAAAAAAATTAACTGCCCCAGTCACATCTTCTTTGAAAGTATTTAATTTCATTGAAAAAAACTACCTAGGTAGCCATCAGGCCCAAGCGCTTTTTGTTGGACGGGTGTGGAACAGAGCAAAGTTGAGCTCTTGATTACTGATGTCAGCACACAATCCTTCATTAAAATCTGACCGTTTATTTTGTTCTGCAGTAGGTCAGCGATAATTCCTGGTTTTACATCAGTATGGGCAGTATGGACAGAGGTGAGGGCTTAACCTGAGGTAGTGATAGATGGTGGTTGCACGGATGAACTCTCTCTTGTTAGGGTTACAGAACTCTGATATAGACGCACCTTATATAGGTCAGGAACTGGGCTGGGCCAGATGGGCCACAAATGAGAACAAGAAGACAGCCCAACAGGTCATACAACAGATTCACCAAGAGTTATCCAACACTCCCCCTCGAAATGGTTTATAAATGGCAATCATCCCCATCTTGGCACAAACAAGATTGCACTCCTTTGAGTCCAGCCCTTTTGTTAAACAGTCTGCCACTTGTCACCCTGATCTCACATAAGTTAATGAGATAATCTCTGCATCAATCTTTTCTTTAATAAATAACCTGATTATCTCCACATGTTTAGTTCGCTCATGTTGGACAAGGTTGTTTTCTATGTTTATGGCAGTCGTATTATCACACCACACTTTCAAGCTTCCTTGCCTTAAAATTTTCAGCTCTCTTAGAAAGTTTCGTACCCAAAACATTTCACCCAGGCCCTGTAACATAGCTTTATACTCTGCTTCGGCTGTTGATTTCCATAACACCAACAAAAACACAATACCCTTAGGTGGATCTTCGACCATCTAAGCAGCTAGCCCAATCTGCATCATGATATCCATCTAGATTTTGGTGTCCATTACTTTTAAACCACAATCCTTTTCCCGGAGTGCCCTTCAAGTATCTCAAGATTCTTTGAGCTACTTCCAAGTCTCCATCGCTCTAGTCATGCATATAGCGACTCACTACACTCACTGCAAATGATATATTTGGTCTCGTGTGGCATAAATATATTAGTCTTCCAACAAGTCTTCGATATTTCTCCTTGTCTATGGGTTCTCCAGACTCTACTATTATTTTATTATTTTGGTGAATAGGTGTTGAAGCCACTCGACACCCCATCATGCCCATATCATCTAAGAGATCCAAGGTATACTTTCTTTGAGATGTGATATCCCTTTTGACGATCTTGCAACTTCTATTCCAAGGAAGTATTTAAGTTTTCCCAAATCTTTCACCTCAAAGGCTTGACTCAAGCATCCTTTCAGTTTTGCGATTTCCACATCATCATCTCCCATGATAATAATATCATCGGCATACACTGCAAGGATAGTGATTTTCTGCTTAGAATGTCTGCAAAATAAGGTATGGTCTCCATTGCATTGACCATATCTCATGCCACACACCACTTGTCTAAACCTGACAAACCAGGCCCGTGGAGATTGTTTGAGCCCATATAGTGATTTCTTGTGACAAATCTTGGTGGCATCTCCATATACACCTCCTCTTGAAGATCACCATGCAGAAGGCATTTTTTACATCAAGTTGATGCAAGGGCCATCCGAAATTTTCTGCAGAAGAGATTAATATTTTGACAGTGCTCTTTTTTCCACTGGTGCAAAGGTCTCATCATAGCCAATGCCATAAGTCTGACTATATCCTCTTGCCACAAGTCTTTCCTTATATCTCTCCACTTTTCCTTCTGCATTTTGTTTCACAGAATAGATCCACTTACAACATACTGCATTCTTTCCTTTAGGGAGATATGTCAATTACCATGTTTTATTTTTGTTCAAAGCCTCTAGCTCTTTCATCATTGCATTGCACCATCTTGGGTCCAACCTGGATGTAATATCCCAGAATTTGGGGTTACAAAAAGAGAGGAAACAGATGTGTGCATTGCATTCATGCATAGAAAATCCGGGGAATTTTCGCGCTTTAAAGTAAAATAGTCACAGTAATTGAAGTTTCACTTGACCTTGGTGGAATTGAAGTAGCTCATCAAGTCAAGCGCTATAAACCTCAATGTGACCTTTGTTAAAACCTTGTTTTGGGTAGAGACAATTTGATCTAAGGGGTTAGATCAAATGGAACTAAAACCAACACAACAACACATTAATCAAGGATTAATTGCTTGATCTTATAAAAGATCATAATATGGTAATACTTGCCATAACATATGAACATTTATTCAACTACAAATCAGGTAACAATAAAATGGAGGAACTATTCTTGACTTATCTTTTCCATGTCTTAAACTGATACATGTTCCTACCATGAACCTCATGTTATCCATTCCATTTTAATCTTGGATTCATGACAAGGAAATCCACACTAGTATTGTTCCCTAGTTTTCATTCATTATATTCCCCTCTATCCAAAGTAAGATATGTCACAATCTAGAGAAGAGAGAGTTCTATATTATTTGTTAGAGAAGCAATGACAAACCTTGAGCTAAACTTTGGATATACATCCATGTGCTCAAATCATCATCTTTAAGAGGAACACTAGGATATTATTCAAGACATTCCCTAGAGAGAGAACCCATTTATGTCAAACATAGATATTGATGATCACATCATTCTCTATGGAGCCTAACCTTAGGTTATTATTAAAGTCCTTCCCAAATGAGAGAAACCATAGATACCAACATTAGTTTTACTAATTAAGAATCAAGGACAACCTTTGAACTAAAGTATTAGGAGATAAACCATTTCATCTTGAAGTGGTGAGATAACCTAATATCAAATGGAATAAGATCATATCCATGAATTGATGAAGTAAAGTAGAGACTAGTTCAACTAAGTTATCCAGTGGAAACTTAACCCTTTCATACCTAATGAGATCTTGTGAGTACACCATAAACCCTAGAATAAACCATTCCTATATAAGAGAGCTCAAGCTATGGTGTTACACTCAAGTTAGTTGAGGAAACACTTGAATTTGATGGAGAGAACTATTCATAGAACCTGATGATTAAATCATCATTCTTTGAGAAGAACTCTAAGTGGATGTCTCAGGCATTCTCCTGCGATATAAACTATTGAGGCAACCATAGCTATGTCCATCCAAGAAAGTAAAATAAAAGTACTATACCTAGTTGATCAAGACAATACTTGATCTTAGAAGTGAGAAACCTAGTTCATGAGAGGTACCATAGGAAGCCAAAAAAAATATCATTATCAATTAAATAATGATCATAAACCCTAAGAACTTGAGGTAGAGATATTTAGAACAAGTTGATCATGTCTAATCCATGATCATACTTTGGAGATATATAATTACCAATTAAACCTTAGTGGGTTAAGCAGATATAATCCAGCACATAAAATCATAGGGGAACTACTAGCAACCCTAAACCATTTCCAATGTGTTAATTAGAGAAACAACTGAATAGTAACAAATTCTTGCATAGTTCAGCCCTATACCAACCTAACTGATCTTTGATGGAACCATCCTATGAGTTGGGAGGAAGAGCAACCCTAGCCAAAGTAATATGGTGTTAAATCACATATAGAACCTATACCCATATCTCAAACTAACTTGTGAATTACTTGATGATCACAAGTAAAACCCTAAACCATACCTCAATTCTAGTCTGTGTATCACTTGGGTGATCACAACTATAAACCTAGTCCACATTTGAGTTCCAAACCATGTGCCATTAGGTGAATATAATTAGAACCCTAGAATTGCTCACTAGTCAAATCTTATGCTTCAATTATGGAACATAAGAATCAATTAGTACTAAATAATATAATTAAAACCATGTGTGGGATCAATCACTTATCCTTATAACCAAGATCAAACCATCAGGAGAGTAGTATCTACTCTAGGTATTTTAAGGTGTTACTAAACTATAATGATGGTGCTAAACTTGGAAGGAGTTTTAGTAGAATTTCCAATTCATTGGCACATAGGTATGCACATAAAATAACAGGCAAGTGCCAACATTCTCAAATAAGAAATCAAGTCCTTAGAGATATTTTAGCATATGAAATCATACCACTAGATCACCTCTTTGAATTAGAAAACTCATGACACAAGAAATAACACCCTTGAAATCCTATTCTAAAATAGGAAACTAGCATTAAGATCACAATTCATTAATCAATTATTGCTAGATAAATCAAAGTAAATATATCATCTACTATTAAAAAGTATTATAAGTATTATAAATACTTGGAATTCCAAAAGAAAGAAAAGGGAATTTATATTTGTTAACATACCTAATTAAAATGTTATGTATGTTGAAACTATCAAATTATTAACAATCAAAATAGTATGTCTCAAATTGTAGTTATTATGTAGGAGGTATTTTCCAAGTTAAAATAATTACCAACATCTGCAAAATAGAAAAGAATTCAAATCTGAATTATAGAATTACAAAACATAAAATAAAAACAGAAAAAGGAAAAGAGAGGAGAAGAGGCCTACCAGGCTTACCTATCCAGCCAGAGCAGGCCACCGCAGCCCAATACACAGCCCAACACCACGACCCAGACATCCCACGTACCCCTTCGCCTCGGATAAGAACGAGGAGGGCGTCGTCGTCGTCGTCTTCGTCTCCTCCTCCACACGCACAGCAGCTTGCCACTTCAACGCCAACGCCATGTCTCGCGGTTGCCGCCGCTGTTGCTGACCGCCAGCGCACACCGAAGGCCCTATAAAACGCAGCGGAAGCCTCCAATTCCGCTCCTCTGCTCTATTTCATCCCCAAATCGAAACCCTAGCATGCTCAGACTCCGACCATCGTCGTCGATTGGGGAAGCCCCAGACCTCGTCGTGACCACCATCGTCTCCGCCATGCTCGACTTGTTCTGCCTGCAAAAGGAATCGAGCAGGGGCGAGCGTCACCATCGACCTCATATCTCCGATGGCCGGCATCATGAAATCCAGCGAACCATACCACCGCAAGCCTCGCCGACACGACCGTCATACTCGCGATGAGCCACTCTACCGCATAGCCTGCTTGCCTTGCTCCCTCGCCCGCCGTAGTGTCGCCGCGCCGTTCACCCATGTCCGTTGCTGCAGTACCACGCCACCGGCCATGCTCCGGTGACCAAACCGGAGCGGCGCCACCACCACTAGCATTGCCTTGGCGTGCTTGTTCTAATGAGCCCCCACACCACCCCGCGGGAACCCGGAATCGCCGGCAACCATCGCTCACTGCCCGCCGGCCACCGTGAGCCTTGCCACATCGGCATATTTGACTCGATTAAAGCTGCATGGCGGCTGACATGGTCTAGCCCCACCAGTCCGTGACTGTGTGGGTAGAGTCACCGGGTAGCTTTAGTAATTTTCTTTTAAATTTAAATCCCATAAAATGCTGAAACTTTGAAGATAAATATAAAATTCATCTTAGCTCAGAAAAATAAAATGAGATATAAAAATTCTTATAAAAGTAAACTCTATCCAATAAAAATATAATTGTTTAATACTTATTAATTAAGTCTTTTCTTTTAATTCTAAATTCAAATAAAATTCAATAATTAAGAAAAGTTTCTAAATTAAATAAAAACCAGTAAGTATATAAAGAAAACAGTAAAACTAATTTTATTTATCTATTATCTTGTTAAATCCTTATTAGAGGGATTTAAACCCAAAATGGTATTGATCCTAATTATTAATCTTCTAAAAATAATAAAATTGCTAAGACCATTATTATTTGATTTCAAGATTAATAATAAATGCAACTTTATAACCAAGTAATAACTTAAGAACTACATTACTAATAGGAAGTCCTAATTCCTTGTTGAATGAAATTACAACCTTATCATTTCATGTGAAACTCTAAAACCCTAATTCCATTATGAACCCTAGCTCCATTATTTCCTGTGAACCCTAACTTGCCACTAAACCTAAACCCTAGGTTATAGTATGTGATCTTCTAACCTTCTTTACATTCATAGATCCGTAATTAGCAACTATGCCAAATAATTTGCATTACATAATCATATTCCACTAAACCCTACAAGTACCAAGGAATTATGAACCATTGATATGTCCAAAACGTATCTACTTTCCTGAACACTTTTGCTATTGTTTTGCCTCTAATTTGTGTATTTCGGATACAACTAACACAGACTAACTCTGTTTTCAGCAGAATTGCCCTGGTGTCTTATTTTTGTGCAGAAAATCAACTTTCAGGAAAATCCCCGGAAATAATTGCAATGGGCCTATTTTTACAGAAGACCCACGGAGCTAGAAGACATGACGGAGGGGGGCCACGAGGCGCGCACACCACGTGGCGGCGCGGTGGGCCCATGGCCGCGCCGCCACATGGGGACGCCACCTCGGCCAGCCCCCGGCGCTCCCCTCTGGACTAGTTAAAGCCCTTGACCTAAAAACGCACGGGAGTTCGACCAATTTTTCAGAATACATCCAGAATTCCGCCGCCATCGAAAACCCTATTTCGGGATCAGAAACTCCGTTCTGGCACCCTGCCGGGACGGGGAATTGGAGGAGATCATCGCCATCATCGCCACCGGTGCCCCTCCATCGACCATCCATGTTTCCCCCATCCATGTGTGAGTAAATCCCCGCTGTAGGCTGAAGGGGATGGTAGGGATTGGATGAGATTGTTCATGTAATAGCCATAAGATTGTTAGGGCATGGTGCCTAGTATCCATTGTTGGTACTTTTATGATATTGTTGCGACTTGTTATGCTTAATGCTTGTCACTTAGGGTCCGAGTGCCATGATTTCAGATCTGAACATGTTATTGATTCATGATGATATTCATTGTTTTATGATCTTACCTGCAAGTTGTATACACATATTGCTGTCCGGAACCCGAGGCCCCAAAGTGACGAACTCGGGACAACCGGAGGGAAGGCTGTGATATGAGGATCACATGTGTTCACGGAGTGTTAATGCTTTGCTCCGGTACTCTATTAAAAGGAGTACCTTAATTACCAGTAGTTTCCCTAGAGGCCCGGCTGCCACCGGCTGGTAGGACAAAAGATGTTGTGCAAGTTTTTCATTGTGAGCACGTACGACTATATGCGGAACACATTCCTATGGTTATTTAGTACTTGGATACTATTTTATTATTATCTGCAAATGCCTAGTCTTGATTATTACATGAGTTATCTTATCCATGCAGCGCCCATTCATCCATCCCTATGCCTACAGGATTTTAATCTTGTTGTTTACTATAATCACTACTGCTGTCTTTATTACACTGCTGCTTATATTTCACTATCGCTATCGCTATAAAACTGTTGCTACCGATAAACTATTGCGAGCAAGTCCGTTTCCAGTGTGCAGCTGAATTGACAACTCCGTTGTTAAGGCTTACAAATATTCTTTGGCTCCCCTTGTGTCGAATCAATAAATTGGGTTTTACTTCCCTCGAAGACTGTTGCGATCCCCTATACTTGTGGGTCATCAACCATCCTATTTAGGAATCAACCATTCCATACTTAGTGGATCCAATAGCAAACCCTAGACAACCTCAACCTTAATTGAAATACTTCTTAGTACTTAAGTAATATGTTCTTCAAAAGTTATTTTTTTGAAGTAAATAAGGAGTAGCCATCAACCCTGCCTAATAGGACCTATAAACCCTAGCTATCTATCAACAGTAAGATATAACCAACCTTGCTAGTAACCATGTATAATTAATTGATTACGATACTTACACTTAACCAAAACCATGCAAGCTCTAGATGCTGATGAATCCAACTTTGTTGGGATACATCTAATCCTTACTCCAGAAACTAATTGGAACCATAACACCACAAACCCAATTGTCATACTTGTTCTTTATCAAAGAACATGTTCTTCAAAAGTTATTCTTGTGAAGTATATGATAAGCAATCATTAACCATGCCATATAGTACTAAAACCAACAACTATTCATTACATGTTAGGATTATACCAAATCTTATTGTTGCGTGCCACTAATATTATTGTTATGATATATTGCACTACTTGTTTATGATACCAAGTAATCAACCCTTAATAAGAATCTAGTTTGTGAATCACTCTAAAAATGCAACACAGCCCAAAGAAATCATATCAACTCACTAATCCTAAATCATCGTGGTTAGGTCACGCTTAGATTGCATCTCATACATGCATATGCATAATTGCATCCTTCCAATCTTTTAAACATCGTCCTTACCGGACGATGATGTTATTTCAGAATTTGGAGTTATTGCGTATCGAACATCTTGCCTGCATAATCTTGCAGTCAAGAAAGGCAAGTTCATCGCTTGCTCATGTTACTTTGAGTATTTTTATCAAATTACTTGCAAAGTACTATACTTATCATTCTTGCATGAAAAGCAAAGATGCTAATTTCATAACTATGAATATGACTATGTGGTGGGCAATGGAACCATGGTGTGAGTATGGTGGAGGTTCCATTGCAATGGGTTTGTATCCATCTAGGATTAACAACAAATGTCGTCCAATGATTAGTGTGCCGTAACAACCGTGTTAACCATAAGATCTGGAGTGGGACGGAGTAGTCAAGTGTGTTTCTTCCTCTCGTACATCAACGGATGCGTTTACCGTAGCAGTTGTGTCTTGCGAGAACAACCGGAGGGGTGGGGAACCTTTAAGTCCCCACGGTAATGCGATCTATGATGGGTTGCAATGACCGGCGAAGGTATCAAGGTCGCGAAACCTGATAGTTGTCGAGGTCGGAAGGTATCCAAGTGATACAAGACCGGCGAGGACCTAAGGTCGGAATTGCAACAAAGGGTGGGTGTGCGAGGTCGTGGAGGAATACAATATTGACTAGGACCTTATACCTGGCCTCACACCACGGAAGTGTGGACGAGAACTAGACTCGGTTGGCAACAAGGTTAAGATCTCTTATGGGTAAAGCATGCAACACACCTCTGCAGAGTGTAATGAATCGTGACCTGTCACTCCCTGTTCCGGGTTATGGAACTGCGAACGTGGCCGGAAAGGAACTCCATGAAGTTCTAGTAAACCGGTGAAGGCTGACGGACATAGCTCTTTAGAATAAAAGCAACCTTTTCAAGAAATGTTTACAAAATCCTGCATTGCCTTGGACTTTCTGGTCCATGGTTGTAGCTAGTGCATTAAACACCTATTTCCTATAATGAACTTGTTGAGTACGCTCGTACTCATCCCACCTTAAATCCCCTGCTTAGATATGGAGGCATCAAAGGAGGATCTACAGTGCAACTCGAAGGCCGAGGAGTCAACAACTACTTCAAGGGACAGGACCCTGACAGAAGAGTCAAATACCACATCCAACAAGGAGAAAACCTAGATTAGCAATAGAAGGGAACTAGCTTCCTAAACCTAGCTCCTATTTAGCTAGATTCTATTCATATCCACTATAGCTAGTCAAAACCTCTACAAGTAGAGTTCGTGATAAGATTAGACTACGAGTCGTTCTTCTGGAATTCATTTACAGTCTTACCTCATTGTAAAGTAGGAGGCTATGTTGATCTTCTGTAAAGAGTCGGTGTTGTAATTCTATAGACATGCCTTGGACCCGCTTATGTTTCTGTTGTACCACTCTGATCGATGTAATACTAGTGGAACGGTGTTTCATTGGTGTTATGTCAACGACTTGCATACTACACCATGCAGTGGTATGCTGGGTCACCACACTGGCCGCCTTCCAATCCTTAGGAACATATACATTTTGCAGCGAAGCAACAAAAGCCCAAAAAGAGGGTGACAATGCCTTGTAAGAAATATAATTTCCTACGTCATAGTCATCATAACTATGTTGCTTTGGGGGCCCAACTTTCCTTATCCATTTCATTATTGCAATTGGCAAGTCTAGGCTATTATTGGACTCAGTATGAGATTGATTCTCTTCAGCAGAATCTACGCTTGAGCTTCCTTGATTTTCAGGTCCAATGGGTTGCTCCCTGTCCCTGGTCTTGTTGCTCCTTCGATGCATATACTTGTCCCCCTTGTACTTGTCTTCTGGAGTACACAAGTGGATTCTGTAGCCATCTTTGTGGTTGTACGGGTCTAGGTGGTGTAGGTGTACCAGGAATTGCAGGAATCTCCGCAGCAATATGAATTTATTGATGTTGATGTTGGTCACCACCTTGCTGGTGTTGGTCTCCAATCTGGTTCTCCCCCTCTTGAGCATCACCAAGATGGTCAAGCTCCTGGAACAAGCCACTAAGATCACTCTCACCGCCATAAAATGGTTTTGACTCGCGAAACATAACATCCATGCTTACAAATGTCCTCCTGTCAGTGGGACTCCAACACTTGTAACCCTTCTGTCTGGAGGAATAGCCAATAAAAATACATTTGATAGCCCGGTGATCTAGCTTGCCAACGGATGGCATGTAATCCCTTACAAAACATGTGCAGCTAAAGAGTTTGGGTTGCACAAAAAATTCATTGTTATTTAGAAGGAGTTGGCAAGGAGATTGTATACCTAGAATATCTGAAGGCATTCTGTTGATCAAATACGTAGCAATCATAATTCCCTCACTCCATAAGAATTTGGGAACATTCGTGGTAAACATACGAGATCGAGCCACTTCAAGAATGTGCCTATATTCTTCTGCTCAGCAACTCCATTCTTGGGCGGGGTGTCAGGACATGAAATCTGGTGCAGTATATACCTTGTGAAGATAAGAAAGCAGCAAAAGGTTTGTTGATATATTCAGTACCATTATCAGTTCTGATCACTTGCACCTGAACATTGAATTGGTTTTTCACATAGGCACAAGAACTCTGAAAACAAGTGAACACTTCATCTTTGTGACGCATAAGATAGATCCAAGTCATTCTGGAATATCAATCAATAAAAGTCACAAAGTACTTCATGCCACTTACAGACACAACATGACACGTCCATACATCGGAGTGCACTAACACAAATGGGGACACACTTCTGATCCCTCTACTAACGTAAGAGGTTCTCGTATGCTTAGCATATATTCGCAAGCATCACAACATATTTTGGTTTTGTCCACTTCATCCATTACATTAGGAAAAACTCAAAACATTTTATCAAACGCCATGTGGCCCATTCGACAATGATGAACCACTGTCATACTCTCCTTTCCTCCAACAATCGCAGCAAGCACAAAACTCGCATCATGCCCCATCTTGTCACGATCTATGTGCCAAAGACCTCTTTGTCTGGTTGCAGTCCCAATCTTCTTGTTGCTCTCTCTTTCCTGAATTAAACACAAATATCTATCAACTATTATACGGTAGTCCTGCTAATCAATTAAGGCACTTAGATACAACAGATTTACTAGAAAAGCAGGAACATGTAGAACTAATGACAATTTTATGTTTGGTGTACATTGCACCGAACCCTCCCTTTTTATAGATTGTGTTGTGCCATCTATTGTTTGGATAGTGCCTCTATGTGTGGGAGGGTACTGAGTATAATAGTCAAACTCACTAATATTCCCAGTAACATGTTTGGATGCTCCGGAATCAAGAATCCAATATGAATTAACATTATGGGTGGCTATATACACGCTATCAATATTACCTTCATATTTGTAGACATAGTGAGCAAAGTTCCCAAAGGTTGCTTCATTTTGTCCTTCTTCCTTTGATTGTCCCTGAGAAGTACTGGTAGTTGGCTCTAAAGCTGCTGCCATATGTGCCTTGGGTGATGTAGCGTGCTGCTGTCCACCACCCCTGCCATACTGATGTCCATATGGTTGTCCACCACCTCTGCCATATTGTTGTCCACCACCTCTGCCATATTGTTGTCCATATGGTTGTCCACCACCTCTGCCATACTGTCCACCACCTCTACCATCACCTCTTCCTATGTAGCTTCCTCTGCCATGTGTGTATCCTCCTCTCCTCCTACCGGGTGTAGCAAAGGAGGTACACTAATGCTTCAAGTGTTCCTTCTGTCCATAAGTATAGCAGTCTCTCATCTCATGTATCTCGGTTGTGTAGAAGTTCGGATGAGGGGCAGAACCGCTGCCCTTTGACATATTCAGACGAACTTCCTCTTTGGACATAGCTGCCATGGCTTCTTTGAGAGAAGGGGTAGTGGTTTGGTGCAGTAAAGCAGCCATTCTCCCCTCAAAATTTTGACTAGGACCTTTCAAGAACTTCATGACCCACCGGCGTTCAATCCAGCTCGCAGCAGCAGTCATGCATTCCCCATGGGAAAGTTCTAGAGGATCAACATGATCTAAATCTCCCCAAAGATGTTGTAACTTAGCCACATATGCCATCACAGTTTTTTTCCTTGTTGCAAGTCATGCACTTTATCCTCAATCTCAGCAATCAACATAGTGTTCCCCTTTCTAGAATAGAGATTTGATAGGGTGTCTCATACCTTTGAAGCCTTTGTGAGTGCCTATACAGAAGCAGCAATGTTAGGAACCAAAGAGTTAAGCAACCATGCCACAATTAGAGAATTTATGGCATTCAACTTCTTCCATTCAGGACCGGTCTTGTCTGCTAGTTCTTCAGCTTCAGCACTCACACATTCATCCATCCCTTTCAAGTTCAAAATCAACAACGCCCTCCTTGACCACCGGAGATAGTTGGTCACTCCATCAAACTTGATTTCAGTCACCAACAGCTCGAGTTTCTAACCAATGCTGGTATGGGGAACGATTGCTCCCCCGGCCCTCCAGCAGATCCTCCTCCATTTCCTTTGGTAGTGATAAGTTCTGCTAGTTCTCCAGAGCCTTGGTAAAATCCCCGTTGTCCCCATGCTTGCATGCACTGCTGTGCTACTGCCTTCCCCAACCCCATCAAGTTTGACACCAAACTAACCTCTCATAAATACCAAAGGGCTTACCCACAGGATACCCTGTCTGTCTCCTTACTTGTCATTGCCTTCCCCTCTTTGCCGCCGCGGCTGCCTGCTCCCTTCCTCTTCCTCCCAGCCACCGCAGCAGCCTACTCCCTTCCTCTACCTCCTAGTTGTCGCAATAGTCTAGGCTTCTAGATCAGCAGTCCTTCCTGACGTTTCCCTTACTGCCCCTTGATTTGATGCCATGTGGACAGAGGTGAGGGCCTAACCTGAGGTAGGGATAGATGGTGCCTGGAGGGAGGAACTCTCTCTTCTTAGAGTTACAAAACTCTGAGATAGAAGCACCTTATATAGGTCAGGAACTGGGCTAGGCTAGATGGGCCACAACAGAGAACAAGAAGACAACCCAACATGTCATACAACAGATTCACCAACAGTTATCCAACAAGCAGTATACAAATCCTTGAATATATCAGTTGCTAGGGTCTTCGACTCTTCGTTGTACTTGTACTGAGATTACATCGTCGTTGTTTGCCTGTAGCTTCTCTATTTTGTTTTTCTTTTGCCTCCATGTTTCCTTACGATGGAAGAACCTTGTGTTTTTGTCCCCTTGATATAAGTCAAGAGATTCTTGAATGTTGTCGACATCGTATATTTTCTTTGTTCGGAAGCTCATCGAGTTTTGCAATAGATTCTTGAATGTTGTCGCTTCTTTCTACAGAAGCTCATCGAGTTTTGCACTATTTTTTATAGCTTGTCATTTGCTGTTCTAGTCTACCCTGAAACCGAACCTTTCCCGTCGTCCTCCTTTTTCTATTTTTCTGGGAATTGAGCCAATAGCTCTTCCTCTCCAAGCATGCATGGACACCATCACATCTTTTATATTATTAGAAATCTTGCCCATGTCACTTGGTGTTTTGTGCATGGTTCATGTCGTGTGGATTCCGTCAGCCAAAGAAGCTTCTATTTCCAGTATGTTTCATACTTATGAATATGAGGATCACTTCTCACACAACAACATAGTTGAGATGTAAAAAATGGGACAATGATCAGAGCGCGATGAAGCTAAATGACTTGCATGTGCATTAGGGGACAAATTGGACCAATCAAGCCTGCAACGGCTCTGTCAAGCCACACTCTGACATTATTTTGACTAGGTTGTTCATTGCCATACGTTCAAGGTCTACCCTTATATCCCGGATCATGGAGATCACATTTTGAGAGAACTTCACGGATGTCATACATTCGTTCCCCGAATTTTCTCATTTTAAAGTTGTGTTCTTGCTGCCACATGCATTCAATAAAATCACCTACCATGAGCCAAGATCTAGGAAGAAGGGGTTGTATACGCTGCAACAGATTCCACATATTGTGATGCTCATGCGTCCAAGGTTCACCATACATGAAAGTGCATATCCATTTATTTCCTTCATGCAGGTTTTGGATAGTTACACGGTGAGCGTTCAGGTTTACCTGAATTTTTGTGTGGGCTAATTCGGGTTTATGGAATTTCAGGTTTTACAAATTGACACCCGAAAATCTCAAGATAAAAAGAAGCCCGAAAATTCAGGTACCTGGAATTTTGGGTTCGGGTATCCGGTAGTTCCGAATTGCCCAATTTATGTCTAGAAATGACAAGAGCCTCTTGGTCCAACCATTGTTCCCAAAGCCACGAGTAACAACAATTATTAAGTACATGAATATAGACCAAAGCATTAAGCTAGATGATTGTGTCATTGATACCGAATGAATCACTAAACATGTACCGTTACTTTCCCCTTTCTATCACTAAGGTTTCACGGTAGCATGCCGTTCTCCACTCATCTCACCTCTTCCCTCAGTCGATCCGATAGACATGGGTACATGCAGATCATCGAATTGAGGCAAAAATATAGGGATACAAGATTGCAAAACTCATATTCAATTCTTACACATATTTATGATATTAGATGAATATAAACGATGCAAGGATTCACCCCAACCGCATCCCGTGAGGACTAACCACACATAATATCAAGCAAAGATATAAATCATTATAGCAAATACTGGGATTGAAATCACAATATTATTACAATGGTCGTCAATTCTCAAGGAGATATCTATTACAATGGTGATGGATATGGCTATGAAGGTGATGGGAGATGGAATGGATGAACTATGATGGTGTATCTCCTTCGATGTGGTGTAGATGGATATGATGGATGGCGGCTCTGGTTGGCGACGAATGGCTCTCTCTTTGGCATCGGGTCCTTCACAGAACTTATAGGGCTTGGCCTCGGGAAGGCTTCGGTGGCCAGTACGGGTGGACGGTACGGGTCGGGCTTGCCCGTACCGATGTCCGCTAAACTCTTTGGAACCGCCTTTCGACGTCTGGTCAATTTTGCCGTACTTGTGACTCGATTTTCTTTAGTTATTCTAGGTCCATTTGCCATTATGATGTGATTTCCTGCATACCATTCAAACATAGAAGAGATTCACATCTTTACAATAAATAGCCATTAGTAGCACATTGAGAGGGAAACTTAGTCAATTTATTGACTTAGCTAAAGGTTTAAACACGAGAAAAAGTGGCATATTTCACAGTCATCACACAGCGCACGCTGCATTTTACAACCGCTGGAAAACCGCGAAGTGTAGCACGCTAAAGTTTCAAGCGCCTGGAAAACCTATCGCAACCGCGCGTGCTGCAAACAGCTAATTCGGCGCTGAAAAACAATTTTCGCACGCCGAAATTTGCAGCGGGTGTTGGAGATGCACTTAGGTGGGCTTTGGCTGAAAGTTGAGTTTCTTTTGTTGGGATGTTGTAATACACGCACTAGTTAGGGTGGATTGGGTTGTTGATGCATGTAAAATGCATACATGAACTTTGTCCTTTATCATATTGAATTCCCACATATTTGCAACATATATGATGATAATACCATGTTTTACATTGATTTATGGGGATTTACCAATGATCCCCTTTATTTGGTTTATAACCCTGCAAAATAGGAAAACCCTGTTTCGCGTATTTTTCACTTTGAGAGACCTATACGGAATCAAATTGACATGGGATTTTTGGAGCATCATTTTTTCACCGGGAGGAACATAATGGAGTTTTGGAGCTCACTTGGAGAGGCCCAAGTAACGAGCGAGGCCAGGTGGCGCGGCCCAACTTCCTGGCCCCGCCACCCACCTCCGTTCGCACCTCGATCGTCCGATTTCCCTGAATCTTTCGCCCATCGATGCATTCTGCCCTAAACGACTATATATATGGCCCCGAAGAGTTTTCGGGAGGGGAGCGCTGCAGAAAGACAGAAACACCAAAATGGAGGCTTCTTCGGAGAAGATTGGAGGGGGAAACTCCACCGGGATCACTGCTGGAGGGATCTCCACCTTGTCCAACGTCTTGATCATAACCATAACCAAGAGGGAGTAGTCCACCTCTGGACTACGGGTTTGTGGCAGTATCTTGATCTATTTCTCTCATGTTCTTCATAGTAATTAGTGCCACATGAGCTGCCTATAATCACTACAAGAAAAGTTTCCATGGCCGACGAAGTTGAAGTCGCGCCGTGGTTGCTGGTGTACCATGGCCGACGATTTTGGGTCTGTCCGTTGTGCATGTCAAAACGTTTTTTTCTCATTTTTGAGGCCACCTAGCCCGACGAAAACGGCCAAAACATGGCGTATGGTGGCCC
>NC_061512.1:254178141-254259856 GCF_022539505.1 Lolium rigidum
GTCTACTATATTTTGTTGGCCGTACTTAGTTTTCTTGATTTACTATGACCGTGAATTTATCGTACATTATCCCGGAGATTTGCTTCTAGATTTAACTACATACATATGGACCGGAGGGAGTACTAGATTTGCTGCCATATTGGGCAAACAACGAGGGCCAAAAGGCACAAATAATTGAAGAAAGTCAGAAATGCAAGCTTCTCTAGATTTTATACTAATTTGGTGAAAAGGACAGAGAGAAAGAGGGGAAAAAGGTGCACTAAATAATGCCAATTTGGGGCCGAGAGAGACAGAACCCAGCTCCCCGCTCACGTGCAACCAAACGCTTCTCGTCCCGTCCCACGCGGTCCCTTTCTACCAGCCCCACGCGACGCGGGCCCACACGACGCGGCCCCACACGACGCGGCCCCACACGTGACGAACGGTCAACTAAACGGGAATCCTGCCGTCTGAGTTGCTTCTGCGGGTTTCAGACAAACGTTTGGGGGTAAAACTGAGGAAAAACTAAGGAGCTGGGGAAAACTGAGTACAACTAAGGAACTGAGGGCACGAAAATAGAAATCCCTATTTTATTTACTACTTTGTTTGCTGCACTAAATCAAAATACAAAAAAATTAGTTGCTAGTTTTACTTTATTTGCTATCTTGTTTGCTATATCAAAAACACAAAAAAATTAGTTACTTGTTTTACTTTACTTAATATCATGCATGTTTTTATTTCACTAGTTAAGCATAATGGAAAACAACAAAAATATGAGAGATCTTTATGAACTTTATCTTGAATTA
The DNA here is from genome assembly GCF_022539505.1 of Lolium rigidum. NCBI lineage: Eukaryota > Viridiplantae > Streptophyta > Magnoliopsida > Poales > Poaceae > Lolium > Lolium rigidum. The sequence continues at coordinate 254,178,927 of NC_061512.1, forward strand.
GGACATGATGTGTTTGAAGAGAGAATTAAAAAACCCATGGAACTTTATATGCATGCTAATGGGAATGTTATTACTATGGATGCTTTGAACACCATTGTTGCTAATGCTATGGAAAATTCTAAGCTTGGGGAAGCTGGCTCTGATGAGCATGATCTTTTTAGTCCCCCAAGCATTGAGGAGAAAAATTTCTTTTATGATTACAATATGCCTCCTATATATGATGATAGCCACTTTGTTGAATTTGCTCCCATTACAACTAATAAAATTGATTATGCTTACGTGGAGAGTAATAATTTTATGCATGAGACTCATGATAAGAATGCTTTATGTGATAGTCACATTGTTGAGTTTTCTCATGATGCTACTGAAAATTATTATGAGAGAGGAAAATATGGTTGTAGAAATTTTCATGTTACTAAAACACCTCTCTATGTGCTGAAATTTTTGAAGCTACACTTGCTTTATCTTCCTATGCTTGTTACTTTGCTCTTCATGAACTTGTTTATTTACAAGATTCCTATGCATAGGAAGCATGTTAGGCTTAAATTTGTTTTGAATTTGCTTCTTGATACTCTCTTTTGCTTCATACTCTATTTTTCATGTGAGCATCATTAAAACTGCTGAGCCCATCTTAATGGCTATAAAGAAAGAACTTCTTGGGAGATAACCCATGTGTTATTTTACTACAGTATTTTTTTTTATATTTGAGTCTTGGAAGTTGTTTACTACTGTAGCAACCTCTTCTTATCTTAGTTTTGAGTTTTGTTGTGCCAAGTAAAGTCTTTGATAGTAAAGTAAGTACTAGATTTGGATTACTCGCGCAGTTCCAGCATTTCTTTGCTGTCACGAATCTGGGTCTACCTCCCTGTAGGTAGCTCAGAAAATTAAGCCAATTTACGTGCATGATCCTCAGATATGTACGCAACTTTCATTCAATTTGAGCATTTTCATTTGAGCAAGTCTGGTGGCCTAATAAAATCCATCTTTACGGACTGTTCTGTTTTGACAGATTCTGCCTTTTTATTTCGCATTGCCTCTTTTGCTATGTTGGATGAATTTCTTTGATCCATTAATGTCCAGTAGATTTATGCAATGTCCAGAAGTGGTAAGAATGATTGTGTCACCTCTGAACATGTGAATTTTTATTATGCACTAACCCTCTAATGAGTTGTTTCGAGTTTGGTGTGGAGGAAGTTTTCAAGGATCAAGAGAGGAGTATGATGCAATATGATCAAGGAGAGTGAAAGCTCTAAGCTTGGGGATGCCCCGTGGTTCACCCCTGCATATTCTAAGAAGACTCAAGCGTCTAAGCTTGGGGATGCCCAAGGCATCCCCTTCTTCATCGACAACATTATCAGGTTCCTCCCCGAAACTATATTTTTATTCCGTCACATCTTATGTACTTTGCTTGGAGCGTCGGTTTGTTTTTGTTTTTTGTTTTGTTTGAATAAAATGGATCCTAGCATTCACTTTATGGGAGAGAGACACGCTCCGCTGTAGCATATGGACAAATATGTCCTTAGGCTCTACTCATAGTATTCATGGCGAAGTTTCATCTTCGTTAAATTGTTATATGGTTGGAATTGGAAAATGCTACATGTAGTAACTCTAAAATGTCTTGGATAATTTGATACTTGGCAATTGTTGTGCTCATGTTTAAGCTCTTGCATCATATACTTTGCACCCATTAATGAAGAAATACTTAGAGCTTGCTAATTTGGTTTGCATATTTGGTTTCTCTAGAGTCTAGATAACATCTAGTATTGAGTTTTGAACAACAAGGAAGACGGTATGGAGTCTTATAATGTTTACAATATGTCTTTTATGTGAGTTTTGCTGTACCGTTCATCCTTGTGTTTGTTTCAAATAACCTTGCTAGCCTAAACCTTGTATCGAGAGGGAATACTTCTCATGCATCCCAAATACTTGAGCCAACCACTATGCCATTTGTGTCCACCATACCTACCTACAACATGGTATTTATCCGCCATTCCAAAGTAAATTGCTTGAGTGCTACCTTTAAAATTCCATCATTCACCGTTGCAATATATAGCTCATGGGACAAATAGCTTAAAAACTATTGTGGTATTGAATATGTACTTATGCACTTTATCTCTTATTAACTTGCTTGTTGTGCGATAACCATGCTTCTGGGGACGCCATCAACTATTCTTTGTTGAATATCATGTGAGTTGCTATGCATGTCCGTCTTGTCCGAAGTAAGAGAGATCTACCACCTTTATGGTTGGAGCATGCATATTGTTAGAGAAGAACATTGGGCCGCTAACTAAAGCCATGATTCATGGTGGAAGTTTCAGTTTTGGACATATATCCTCAATCTCATATGAGAATAATAATTGTTGCCACATGCTTATGCATTAAAGAGGAGTCCATTATCTCGTTGTCCATGTTGTCCCTGTATGGATGTCTAAGTTGAGAATAATCAAAAGCGAGAAATCCAAAATGCGAGCTTTCTCCTTAGACCTTTGTACAAAGCGGCATGGAGGTACCCCATTGTGACACTTGGTTAAAACATGTGCATTGCAAAGATCCGGTAGTCCAAGCTAATTAGGACAAGGTGCGGGCACTATTAGTATACTATGCATGAGACTTGCAACTTGTAAGATATAATGTACATAACTCATATGCTTTATTACTACCGTTGACAAAATTGTTTCATGTTTTCAAAATAAAAGCTCTAGCACAAATATAGCAATCGATGCTTTCCTCTTTGAAGGACCATTCTTTTTACTTTTATGTTGAGTCAGCTCACCTATCTCTCTCCACCTCAAGAAGCAAACACTTGTGTGAACCGTGCATTGATTCCTACATACTTGCATATTGAACTTGTTATATTACTCTATGTTGACTATTATCCATGAGATATACATGTTACAAGTTGAAAGCAACCGCTGAAACTTAATCTTCCTTTGTGTTGCTTCAATACCTTTACTTTGATTTGTTGCTTTATGAGTTAACTCTTATGCAAGACTTATTAATACTTGTCTTTAAGTACTATTCATGAAAAGTCTTTGCTTTATGATTCACTTGTTTACTCATATCATTACCATTGTTTTGATCGCTGCATCCACTACATATGTTTACAAATAGTATGATCAAGGTTATGATGGCATATCACTTCGTAAATTATCTTTGTTATCGTTTTACCTGCTCGGGACGAGCAGTAACTAAGCTTGGGGATGCTTGATACGTCTCCAACGTATCGATAATTTCTTATGTTCTATGCCATATTATTGATGATACCTACATGTTTTATGCACACTTTATGTCATATTCGTGCATTTTCTCGGAACTAACCTATTAACAAGATGCCGAAGTGCCGCTTCCGTTTTCTCGCTGTTTTTGGTTTCGAAATCCTAGTAACGAAATATTCTCGGAATTGGACGAAACGAAGACCCGGGGGCCTATTTTTCCACGGAGCTTCCAGAAGACCGAAGAGCATACGAAGTGGGGCCACGAGGTGGCGACACCACAAGGCGGCGCGGCCAAGGAGGGGCCCGCGCCGCCCTATGGTGTGGGCCCCTCGTCAGGCCCCGACTCTGCCCTTCCGCCTACTTAAAGCCTCCGTCGCGAAACCCCCGAGGCGAAAAACCACGATACGGAAAACCTTACCGAGACGCCGCCGCCGCCGATCCCATCTCGGGGGATTCTGGAGATCTCCTCCGGCACCCTGCCGGAGAGGGGATTCATCTCCCGGAGGACTCTACACCGCCATGGTCGCCTCCGGAGTGATGAGTGAGTAGTTCACCCCTGGACTATGGCTCCATAGCAGTAGCTAGATGGTTGTCTTCTCCTCATTGTGCTTCATTGTTGGATCTTGTGAGCTGCCTAACATGATCAAGATCATCTATCTGTAATTCTATATGTTGTGTTTGTCGGGATCCGATGGATAGAGAATACCATGTCATGTTAATTATCAAGTTATTACATATGTGTTGTTTATGATCTTGCATGCTCTCCGTTACTAGTAGAGGCTCGGCCAAGTTTTTGCTTTTAACTCCAAGAGGGAGTATTTATGCTCGATAGTGGGTTCATGCCCGCATTGACACTCGGGACAAGTGATGTAAAGTTCTAAGGTTGTGTTGTGCTCGTTGCCACTAGGGATAAAACATTGGCGCTATGTCCGAGGATGTAGTTGTTGATTACATTACGCACCATACTTAATGCAATTGTCCGTTGTTAGCAACTTAATACCGGAGGGGGTTCGGATGATAACCTCGAAGGTGGACTTTTTAGGCATAGATGCAGCTTGGATGGCGGTCTATGTACTTTGTCGTAATGCCCAATTAAATCTCACTATACTTATCATGTCATGTATGTGCATTGTTATGCCCTCTCTATTTGTCAATTGCCCGACTGTAATTTGTTCACCCAACATGCTTTTATCTTATGGGAGAGACACCTCTAGTGAACTGTGGACCCCGGTCCATTCTTTAATACCGAAATACAAATCTGTTGCAATACTTGTTTTTACTGTTTTCTCTCGCAAACAATCATCTTCCACACAATACGGTTAATCCTTTGTTACAGCAGCTTCGGTGAGATTGACAACCTCACCGTTTCGTTGGGGCAAAGTACTTTGGTTGTGTTGTACAGGTTCCACGTTGGCGCCGGAATCCCCGGTGTTGCGCCGCACTACATCCCGCCGCCATCAACCTTCAACGTGCTTCTTGGCTCCTCCTGGTTCGATAAACCTTGGTTTCTTTCTGAGGGAAAACTTGCTGCTGTGCGCATCATACCTTCCTCTTGGGGTTGCCCAACGAACGTGTGAAATACACGCCATCACCGCACTACACTCCGCCACCAACAACCTTCACGTGTTCCTTGACTCCTACTGGTTCGATAACCTTGGTTTCTTACTGAGGGAAGCTTACTGTTGTGCGCATCACACCTTCCTCTTGGGGTTCCCAACGGACGTGTCAACTACGCGCCATCATACACCATCCAACGTAATCTTCGGTATGGATCCGACTAGCCAAATGTAGGTTCGGATCTGACTAGCCAAAATATAGGTGTGGATCCGACTACCCAAAATTTAGGTGCGGATCCGAGTACCAAAAATTAGGTGCGCATCCGGCTACAAAAAATTGAGGTGCGGATCCGGCTACCAAAAATTAGTTGCGGATCCGGCTACCAAATATATAGGTGCGGATCCGACTACCAAAAAATTAGGTGCGGATCCGGCTACCAAAAAATTAGGTGCGGATCCGGCTACCAAAAAATTAGGTGCGGATCCGACTAGTTAGCCAGATTTTCGCCATCTTTGAAAATTTTCTTGACATAACCATATGTATGTAGCCCCGAGCGTTGAGTCGGCTTGCTCCAAGGAGACTCGATGCTCAGAAACTTAGCCCCCAAGCGTCAAGGTGGAAAATTTCCGGCTTGTTGCTCCAAAGAGAACTTCATCGATGTAGCCCCCGAGCGCCAAGGTGAATTTACTTGAAAATCCGGCTTGGTGCTCTTAGAGTAGCTTTATCTTTATATGTGACTTAGGAATAGCGTAAATCCCAAGCATCTAGGCGGAAATTTCCAGCACTGATACCCGAAAGAAAAGACACTTTTCACCTAAGATCAAACCGCAGCCCCCGAGGGTTGGTTCCGGCTAAACATAGCGGAATCAAGACTCAAGTTGATTTTCCAGCTGTGCACGCCATGGATCCGCCTAAACTTCTCTCATTGGATCCGGCTAGCTTCCCCTGGGGCTTCGCGCGGTGCCAGATCTTCTTGAAAACACCTTAAATCGAGGACTGTTGTACGTCCAAGTGTCATGTACCTGATACATAAACATAAAAACATATTTGTAGTAAATTATTTCTTTGATCATGTTCAACGAACAAATGTAAGGCGGAACAAAAACGACCTTTGAACAAATGTTTTAAAGCTGAAACTATGCAGCAGTTGAACAACATAAACTGTCAAGGCGGAAAAAACTCGACTATCTTGAACAGTTAATGTAATTTATATGTTTTAAGCAAGTGCTGGTTTATCCGTTCTTCTGGTTTATATGCTTGACTTTTCGCGAGACGGCAAACTTTAAACACAGAACATCTGCTGAGGCGATAGCGCTTAATAGCAAAACAATCAAGAACCTCAGAAAGAGAGGCCGGCTTTAAGTACCGAGATGTCACTACTAAGGAATCCACACATAAAACAACAGAAAACGTGTAGGCCAGAAAACTTGAGCTAACGCCCGAAAGCGGAATTTTTGCAGCGTACTGGAGCCTTAAGCGGCAAAAACAGTACAAAGTTTTTTACGAGCGCGAGGCAAATCGTGGGAAAGATATGACCAACAGTGAAAGCGGTAAAAGACTCAGGATATGAGTGAACCAATCTTAATCTCATGATCATAAAATTTTAAAATATTAAATATAAATAGGGACTTAGCTGTTTGGAGCGGAGTCAACGTCGGTCGTGGCGGTTTTTCTTCGGCGTTCCGTCGAGCCGGTGCGAGATTGATTGTCGCAGTGGTGCGGATCCACCTACCAAAATTTAGGTGTGGATCCGACTTCCAAAAATTTAGGTGCGGATCCACCTACCAAAATTTTGGTATGGATCCGGCTACAAAAATATAGGTGCGGATCCGACTACCAAAAATAGGTATGGATCCGGCTACCAAAAATTGAGGTGCGGATCCGGCTACCCAAAAATTAAGGTGCGGATCCGGCTACCCAAAAATATAGGCGCGGATCCGACTACCGAAAACGTAGGCGCGAATCCGGCAACCAAAAATTGGTACGGATCCGGCTACCAAAATATAGGTGCGGATCCGACTACCAAAACCAGGATTTGAAATTTTCAGATCTAAGGCGGAGTCTTCTTTAGGAAGGTCCAGGAACTCAGATCGAATCTTTGCAGCTTTGTCCAGCGCAGCGGCGGTCGTAGCTGCAGTACTTACCAGTGCGTTTCCGTCGAAATCGACGGTCTCGCTGATGAAGATGTGTAACCCGCCGATTGGGATGATGAAGAACTTGATGGGGTCTGTCCTAGTCGGAATCCAGAATTCGACAGAAGGACGATCGGAGAGTTGAAGCTTCCCATGGTGGAACCCTCCCGGTTCCGGCCTCCAGACGCCGCTGGCCCCACGGTGGGCGCCAACTATCGTTGCCTATTCGACGGTACCTCGGAAGAGGGATCCTCACGAGGGGGAGAAGAAGTAGGGGCCATAGGGCGGAGTGCTCTCGGGACGGTGGTACGCGATTTACCCAGCTTCGGAACACCTGCACGATGGCAAGGCCTACTGCTGCTTGTCTGGAATTATCTGGGCGCTTTCGCGTTGTTACAATGAGTTGTGGTTGTCCCGCTTCTAGCTCGAGATCTGCCCTCAGGGCTCCCGGGATCCGGCTTATATAGGCGCCGGGATCTAGGGTTTCTACGGAGAGTCCTACCCGGAATACAAGTTGCCTAACTACGGAATATTACATTGCCGTGTACGTCAAGGATCCACCTATTCCTAACTTGTCGTCATGGATCCGACTTCCTTCATGGGCCTTCACGGATCTGACTCCTGGCATAGACCTCTTCGGATCCGGGTACCTCTGTAGGTCGGTTCGGATCCGGGTACCTCTGTAGGTCGGTTCGGATCCGGGGACCTCTGTAGGTCGGTTCGGATCCGGGTACCTCCGTAGGTCGGTTTGGATCCGGGTACCTCTGTAGGGCGGTTCGGATCCGGCTACCTTCGTAGAGCGGTTCGGATCCGGCTACCTTCGTAGGGCGGTTCGGATCCGGCTACCTCATAGGTCGGTTGGGATCCAGCTCCTTGTTCCTGGGTTGGACATCTTCCATCTTGATCAACAACAACTGGGCCGCCCGGTGGGCCATATGCCATGACCACCATCTGTGGGCCACCCGGGCTTGCCGGAATCGGACCATGTCGATGGTATACCTATGAAGTATATCTACAACACATCCCAAAACTGATGGGCAAACTGAAGTGGTGAATAGAACATTGTCACAACTGTTGAGATCCATGATCAAGAAGAAACTGAAGGAGTGGGAAGAGTGTTTGCCGCATGTGGAGTTTGCTTACAACAGGGCGGTACATTCTACCACAGAACTCTGTCCTTTTGAGGTGGTGTATGGTTTCAAACCCATTACTCCACTTGACTTGTTGCCTTTGCCCATACACGAGAGAGTTAATATGGAGGCATCCAAGAGGGCAGATTTTGTGCGAAAGATCCATGTGAAGACTAAAGAGTTGATAGAGAAGAAAGGCAAGAGCAATGCTGCAAGGATGAATAAGAAGCGCAAGGAGATGTTGTTAAAGCCTGGTGATATGGTCTGGGTACATTTTCGCAAGGATAGGTTCCCGAAGCTACGGAAGTCCAAGTTCCTTCCTCGTGGTGCTGGCCCTTACAAAGTGCTTGCCAAGATCAATGATAATGCATACTCGATAGATCTTCCACTTGATGAGTTTGGTGTCAGTAATTCTTTCAATGTTGCTAATTTGACACCATATGACGGAGAAGACCTTGGAGCGTCGAGGTCGACGCCTTTTGAAGGGGGGGGGGAGATGATGAGGACATCCTTACCTTACTACCACCTCCGTCATTACCAACTGAAGATGAACCTGTTGTGAAGCTCAAGTCCAATGAAGTTCGGATTGGACCTATTACAAGAGCTCGTGCGAAGCTACTTAAACAACAGGTGAACTTGTTCCTAAACGATACTTTGATTGATCAGAACTTTATACTACCTAAGTCCTATTACTTATGTATCATCAGGTATGAAGAGGAGACAAGCATCGCACGAGGAGGAGAGGAGCAGCTGGACATGAAGATGGACAAGGAGCTGGACATGAAGATATCTCATGGACGCGCGAGGGAGGAGCGGGAGGCATGCGCGAGAGGAGAAGACGAAGTCCAGGCCGGCCCAGCAACCGGTCAGACCGGCCGCCACGCCGGCGCGCCCGGTCCCTGGCCCGGTCCGACCGGGCAGCAGGCCGGATCCACCCTGGCGCCGACCGGGCTCCACGCTGATGCCAACCGGGCACGTTACTGCGCGACACGTCGCCCGCCCGGTTGCAACCCGGTCACTGGTACCGGCCAGCCCGGTCCCAGGCCCGGTCGACCGGCCCCCAGACCGGCTGTGTCCGAGTCTGTCTCGACCAGATCTATTATGGGTCGGTTATTCTTGTATCTTTTCGACCAGAAGTCGTCCCGGACGCATATATAAGTGCCCAGGATGCCCCCTAGCTGCTGTAGACCACGTTTAAGATAAACCCTAGTTCTTAGTTGTTTGCTCTGCAAAACTATTGAATTCCCTACACCATATTGCTTGATATTGTGTAGATCTGAAAAGTCTTTTGTGATCTGCTGTTCCATTGGGAATTAGACGGTTGCAACTTACCGCTTCGTGGTCGGCGGCTACGTGCGCAAGTGTGTGGAGTTGCGAATATCTTGCAGGGTTGAGAGCTGTTGCATTGGCGACAGGGACCAATCGAGAGATCTCGTTGCGTCATACAAGTTATCATCCACTTCATCAAGTTATCTCCGCTGCAATCATCCCGTGATCATAATCACCACCGTTGCTTACTGAGAAGATCGGGCCACCCCTTATCATTTGCATACCTTGCCAATCACCGAGCATTTGCTCTCAAATATTTTATTCCGTTGTGTGTTTTCGGGCAGTGGTGTTGAGCACACGAGGGGCTGAATCATGCATATCACCTCCTATCCCTCTTCTTCACAGATATCTTATCCTTCTACATCTTCAGATTCACATTCATCATCATCTTCGCCATCATGGATTGCCGTGTTGACAAATTTCCTCAATGGGCAGTTGCTAGATACATGTCCCTCTTCACCACATTTATAGCATTTTATCACAGGCTTTTCCCTACTCTTACCTCCGGCTTGCTTTGGGACAGTTTGTTTTGCATCAGGTTCAGCGGTCTCTTCTTCCGTTCCGTGGGAGTGACTACTAGATGAGTCTTCCATATGAGAATACGGAGCCTTACTTGCCTTTCTTGCCTTTACCAATCTCTTTGCCTTTAATGCTAGAGCTTGTGCTTGATCAAGGGACCAAATTTGCTGCATCATCAAACGATCCTGGATAGCATCATCGAGACCATTCATGTACCTTGCAACTTGTTGATATTCAGTTTCACCAAGGTGGCACCTCACTTGTAGTCTTAGGAGCTCCTCTGTGTATTCTGAAGCTGTCCTATTTCCTTGAGCATAATTCTGAAACTGAATAAATAGGATCTGATCGTAATCTGCAGGCAAAAATCTCCCTTTCAAAGGATTCTTCATCTGCCGCCAAGATCTCACACGAGGTTCTCCTCTTAGCATGCGATCTTCTTGAAGGCGATGTCACCATGCACCAGCTCCTCCTTGTAGCTTGTATGCAACCTTATGATCTTCTAGAATATTCATAACCTCAAAGAAAGTCTCCACCTCATACAACCAATCAAGGCACCCCTCAATATCAACATTTCCATTAAAAGTGGGGATCTCAACTTTCACCTTGTATGAATCTCTAGCATATGTAGCGATGTGTACTCTCGGATAAGAGATCAGGTTCTTCAAAGCCCTCATCATATTTGTCGTCTTCTGAAGCTTCAGCATACATTGGCCTCCTTGAAAGACGTTGAACAACATGTGGATGGGGTGTTTTTACTTCAAGACGACCTCTCATTCTTCGACGCCTATCATTTGCCTCCTTTGATGACTCTTCATTGGCAACAGGAGGAACACCCTTTCTTACCATCTCAACTAGCTGATCAAATATGCGGTTAAGATCTTCACGGAGCGCTTGGATTTGTTGATCTACAACATCCACTCTTTTCCCGAATTCCTCCATTGTTTGGTGCAGCTCTCAACGAGGAAGCCAATAGCTGGATCGGATCAGCAAGGTTCTCCACCTGAAGCAACACAAGGTTGTGGAGGAATAACTCCACTGTGTTGCTACAATGTGGACATCACAAATGTTGAAGGAACCGCTTCAACGTGTTGCGCTAGATATCGCTCTAGGAGCGTAAGCTAGATATCGCTCTAGGGACGGGGCTGTCAAGAGTTCAGTCTAAACTCTCAACACTAGATGTAATCCAAGATCTAAAACAAGAACATAAAGTTCTCTTTATTGATAGGTAGATGGTATATAGTCTAGTTACGTATGTAGAGGCTTGACCTCTATTTATAGGCTACATGATCCCTCACAAGTTAGCTCTACTCACAGCTAGACCATTCTAGGAAACACTACTAAAGCTAGGAGAGAGATAAGTTACAACTCATACCTAGAACACTCTAGAAACCCCTATAATACATATCACTAACGGATCATTTTCTGTGGAATAATATAGAAGTGTGTAGAACCTAGTAGTGAAGTTTATTTATGTTTTATTTTCTCTATTGTCCCTCATCAGTCCTCCCCTTGGCCACCCTAAGCCCTCCCACTAGTGGCACCCAAGGCAGACACACACAAACAACTCCATGCCCAAACCCTCGCTCACCATCTCCGCAACTACTCCTGACAATGTCATTGTCTGCGCTCTGGGTTGCCATTGTCCACCGCATGTTGTTGCCTAGAAACACGTTGTCTTGCCTCTATTTAGCCCCATCTCCACAAGAGTTGGTTGGTTGTTGTTGTCCCCGGACGTCATCGCGATTGTTTCCCCTATTTCTAGCAGCACCGTGGCCCGATCGCGTTGGTGGAGTTGATTGCATTCTAGGACTCCATCCCGACACCAGTAGCGACACCTACTCTTTGTCATCCACATGCTCAATCGCGTCACTAGCCCGTGCGTCCACAATCTGCTCATCTAGTCGCCTGACCGTGTTTCAGGTATGTTCGCCGCCTTAATTTCGTTCTCTTGCTTCGCACGGGCATAGGCATGGACATTGATGATGCATCCGTATGTGACCAACGGCATCTGATTGTGCAAATCGGTAGTGAGGCAATCGAGTTTTTCTACAAGAATGTCATCGAATCATCATCGTACAAGGAGTCTGGCGGTGAGACTAAACTTTTGTTTATCGCTGGAAGCATGATGCACAACCACTACAAAGAAGAAAAAGGCCAACACTGCGTCGTGTGAGGGACTACTTCAACCTAAGCGATCTGGTGTTAAAAGGGAAGACACTCCATCTCGCTATCAGATGTCCAGAAAATGAGGGCATATGATGACTACTTCGAGGCCAAGCTCGATGCTACTGGTAAGGTTGGTTTATGCTCTTACCAAAAATGTTTTTCGTCCATTCGGCAGCTTGCATATGGAGTACCATGTGATATTGTTGATGAGTACTTGCGCACGAGCGAGTCTACATGCGTTGATGCCATGTATAGGTTTTGCAGCGCAGTTATTGCGGTGTTTCGCAAACTTTATCCGAGAGAGCCAAATACCGAAGACACTACCCTCCTCTTGTCCATTAACAAAAAGAGAGGCTTTCGTGGGACGTTTGGCATCATAGACTGCATACACTGGGAATGGAAGAATTGTCCTTTTGGTTGGCAGGGGCACTTCAGAGGGCATGCAAAGAGGTGCACAGTCATACTAGAGGCAGTTGCATCATATGATCTATGGATTTTGGCACTCCTTGGGCATGGCATGATCTAACAATGATATCAATGTGCTCTAATTCTCACCGGTATTTGCTAGGCTTGCAAAATGCAATGCTCCTCAGGTTGCCTATGAGAGCAATGATAATCCCTATGATAAGGGTTATTGTCTAGTTGATGGCATTGTCGTCTATCCTTCCTGATCCACCTTTGTCAAGACAGTCCGCAACCCTGAAGATGAGAAATTTAAAAGGTTCGCGAAAGAGCAAGAGGTTGCTCGGAAGGACGTGGAAGGGAATTTTGGTGTGCTTTAGTCATAGTGGCCTATTGTTTGGCACCCTGTTAGAACCTGGAGCATGAAGAGGATGTGTGACAAGGTATCGACTTGTCAATGCCTACGGATTGTAGACTAGGGTTTTCGTGGAAGTAGAGGGCAAGTAGATCTCGAGGGTTTCAGCCGGAAAAGTACTCGACTGCTAGAAAACTAGGGTTATGTTGACAATGAAATCGATCCTCTCTTCGTCCCTCGACTCCCCCTTATATAGGAGGCGGAGCCGAAGGTTTCGTGTTACACAAGTTACAGATTCCGGGAGACTCTTTGAGTTTGACCCGTAAAGTTACAACTCTCTTTATTCCTAATGCATTTATATCTTTCCATATCAACAACTAATTGGGCTTCCGAGCTTCGTATTCGTCGACTCATGGGCCTTCAGTAAACCACGGGTACCATCTTCGGTGGGCCCATTGGGGATGCCTATGTCAGTAGCCCCCGAGATTCTGCTTTAATCGAAGAATAAAGTAAAATCTCCATCATTACAATTAACACATAGTTTCTTCGAGTCACTGGATAATTTTATAAAATAATCATATATTGTACAGGGATTATGGTAAATGGGGTTGGTTCATCTGACGTATCAGGTACCAGTTAACTGCTCTCGTGGCAATCTCGCAAAAACCTACTTCAAGGTCAAGTCCCTGGACCTGACCTCGGTATACTGGCGTAATTCGACATGTGCCGCTTAAGGTCTTACCATATGCCGAATTCCAGTCATATTTTATCGAGTGCCTAACGCATCCGTTAGGATTTTTCTTCGCATATGTTGATACGGAAAAAAGTAGCAGAGCGCATTCATGTGCGATACGACGCCACACAGGACGGATCCCGGGGTCTTACCAAAGTATTACGACATTCAGAGATTTAATCGTGACTGGGGCGCTCTGAGAATATATTGTCGAGTGCCTTTTTCGGCTGTTGGAATGGCACATTTATTCGAGTCATATGATGACTTATTATCTTGTCCTCCCGATGGGAGTATATGAAGAGTTATTATCATAACTCGAAATATACCTATTTTGACTCCTTCAGTTTCATCGGGTACGCAACAAGCGTTCCCGATGGGAGTAGCCCCCGAGGCTACAACCAAGGGCTTGTGCTTGGTTGTAGGCTCACCTTTTTTACCATCTTGTCGCTATATTGACAATATTTATTTTTCCCATCTTTATCGGGTGCGCGACCAGCGCTCCCAATGGGAGTAGCCCCCGAGGCTACAGTCGAGTATTTATACTTGGCTGTAGGCTCACCTTTGCTATCTCTTGTATCAACTCCATATCATTCTTCGTACAAAAAGTAGCCCCCGAGCATTTGAAAAAAATCTTGTATTTGATCAAAGGCTACCGAAATTATTTTGTCTGCATTATTAATACTCCTTTGTCGCCAATCTTCGAAGAACTGCAATCGAAATTGCCCTTACGGTGACATCAGTGCTGACGATGGCCACGATCGTTGTATTGGGAAGGTGCGGGTTCTGTCTTGTCACTGACCTGTGGACCCCTAACACTGCGTCGCTTGACACGTTACACAAGTGGGAACACACGTCCTCCGCTTTTCCTGGCACGCGTGCTATGGTGCCTGCCCAATAACTTCTCAGTAAATATACGATTTTACTCTTGATAACACGTGTAAGGCATCGGATTCATTTCCTTTTTATCCAACGGCGTGACGGATCGCGTTCCTGGTATAAATGACCTCCTTCTTCCTCATTCTTTCCCTTCGCTGCGCCGCTCAACTTTTCCCCCTCTCTGCAAAAAAACTCCATTGCCTTCCCCCAAGCTCATTGTGCTGCTTCTCGTCTCCACTTTCCTCCACCACTTATTTGAATGCCACCGCGCACCAAGCTCCTCAGGCACACCGCTCCAGGAACCAACATGGCGTCGGAAGATTTGGAGATCTCTGAATGGGAGAGATCCAAGATCTCAAACCAGGACGTGAACATGCTCAAGAAGCTTGGGCTGATGAAGAAGGAAGAGGGGCTGATCTTCCCCGGGGAGGAAAACTTCCCTACACCTCACATCGGATACCGGGTAACATTCGTCGACCATCTAATCCGCGGCTTGTCCACCCCCATCCATGAGTTCCTCCGTGGATTACTTTATGTCTATGGGCTGCAGCTACACCAGCTGACTCCCAACTCCATCCTCCACATCTCCATCTTCATCACCTTGTGTGAATGCTTTCTCGGGACCCATCCAAATTGGGGCCTGTGGAAACGCATCTTTTATGTTTGCCGCAACAACTCCCACAACACCGCCTACAATGTAGGTGGTGTTGTTATCTGCATCCGTCCCGACTCTGATTACTTTGACGTCAAATTCCCCGACTCCGTCCAAGGGTGGCGCAGGAGATGGCTATACATCCGCGAGGAGTACATCAACTCGCAAGAATACAACATCGCGCCTTTTGATGGTGGCGCAAAAATCCTTCGGTGCCGATCGTGGGATGCGGAAGCTACCGAAAAAGAGAAAATGGCGACATATGCGTTGATGAAGCGCATCCATGAGCTTCAGAACACCCGCGGTAAGGAACTGTCGGGTGTTCAAATTACTGCGCACTTCCTTAGGATCAGGGTGCAGCCTCTTCAGGCTCGCAAAAACCCTCTCTGGATGTACGCTGGCAAAAAAGATGTCGACCGCGTATCCAAGGATCTTTCTGTGAAGGACTTGGAAAAGCTTGTCCGACCTTTTTCATCGCTGAGCAAGAAAGACACAGTTCCAACCTCCTGTCGCGTGGAACCATACAGCAGCAACCACACCCTTCCCAAAGTAAATAATCTTTTCCTTCAAGTTGTGCCTTTTCCTTTTTTTGGACTGCTATATTGTTTCCTTGTATCCTTATATTTATTTGTTGTTTTTGTCGATAGAACCATCAACCTTTATCTTCTCTTTCTCCTCTTCCTGAGAGTGGAGAGGTGGACGAGCGAACCATCATTACTGGTGAGTCGCAAGAATCCTCTCCTCTTGAAGCAGAAGTTGCGGGATCTCACAAATCCGCGGCTTCCTCTAAAAAAGACACGGAAACAGAAGCTTCTGAATCTGCGCGCTCTCCCCCTTATGTTGTTTCTCCAAGGAACAAGCGAAAACGGGATGAGGTCAGAGACTCCGGCACCTCCAAACCCCTTGGGTCACCTGACGCGGAAACTTCTCCCAAAGAAGAGGGTGGCTTCTGTCCTTACGAATATGCCATTATTAGCTCGTAAGCTATGCTGCCCCTTACTCTTGCATATTCTTGCGAATATTCTCATGTTTCATTGTTGGCAGTGGTGAAGAGTAAGAACCCGCTGCTAACGTGACGGCTCCAACAAGCACGTCGAATACCTTGGTTCTGTCGGAAACACGTCGTGCTGCCGAAGAACCTTCATCTCCTCGCCAGCATGATGTGGAAGCATCGACTCCTGTCGCCAGCCCCCGAGCTCCTTCGCCTAAAAGAGCAAGGATTGAACTTGGCGAGAGCTACAACTGCTTTGCTGGAAGCTCGACTACTCCTCCTTTGGACGACGTAAGCACCTCTGCAACTATTTTTATTTTGTCAAGTGTCATTTTTTATTTATTATCAATTGTCGAACTTTTTCCCTTCTGAACCTGCCTCTCGACTTTATTTTTGTAGCCTCTGATGAAACATTTCATCAATCTCGGTACCCAATTTATTGGGTATCGTGATACTGTCGAAGGTTTGAAAGGTAAACCTTGCTCTTTGTGGATAAGGTATTTTTGCTTTTCCTCGGCTAGACTATATTGTATCTTGACATCATTATCTTCTTTTTCAGAGGCTCTCGGCAAAGCCAACAAACGCGCTGATGATCTTGCTATTAAGCTTGAACAAAGCGAAAAGGCTCGAGAAAAAGCCGAGCAAGATGTTGCTTCTATTGGAGATCTTCGCGAGAGGCTTCGTCACGCTGAGAACGCTTTAAGCGAGAAGACGACTCAGCAGATTGCGCGTGAAGAAGCCATCATAGGTCGCTTAGAATCGCAGAACAGGCGCTTTGTTAGTAAGTTCCTTAATCATGTTTTCTAAGCTTCTTCTGAGGTTGATTCTCTTCATATATTGATGAACTCGAAACTTGTTTCAGCAGGAAAAATGGGTGAAGATTTCAGACTTCACGAAGTTGAGGAGGATCGTCTTCTAGACACCCTTTCAATCCTTGAGCTTCATGGGGATTTGGCGCGCAGCAACATTGCTAGTGCGCGAGCCGCGTTCACGCACCTCTTCCCTTACTTCTTCCCCAAGCAAAAACAGCCGAATACTTTCTCCGAGCTCGCCAGGCGCTTCCTTCCCGAGGAGGATCTTGGATTGGCTTTTCGGCAAGAAAACTTGAAGGTTGGAGTCGAGGGGACCATAGCCCTAGTTGCCGAAAGTCAACAAAATCTCGACTGGGCGAAAGCTGGCAAAACGCAAGGAATAAACAAGGAGAAGTGGAAGTCCTTGGTGAAGGCTGCCAAGCCACATTCGAAGAAGATTCTCTCCTTCCTCGGATATAAACCAGCTGCTTCCTCTAATACCGCCAAGCTGGAGGTCAAGTAGACCAACTTACCCCTCCATTTGTCTTCTTTTCCTCTTTCAATAGTTGTTGATATCCTTAAGATATGTGGCTGCCTTTGTCGACTCACTAGGAGTCGTCCTTTTGTAATGAATCCTCGCTTATGTAAATATTTCTACTTATGAATGAAAAAGAAGGAATCTTTGTTTAGTAATTGATTTCGACCTTTTCTTTCTTCCAGTTGGTGTTTGATAATTACTCTAAGACTGCTGGACCATCCACTGCTTCTCCTGCTACGTCTCACTCGAAATGGATACCTGACGATGTTTCCCTCGATTATTCTTCGTGTGCTAACTCAGATCACTTAGAATTAATTGAACTTCGACAACAACTCCAAGCCATGAAGAAACAGTCCCTCATTGTCATGGAACAATCCCGCAAATCTTCTGAGCGGGAGAAAATAGCACTTCAGCAGGCTCAAGAATCCTTAAAATTGAAAGAATCTGCGGTTACCGAGGCCTTACAGGCCGCCTCTCGAGAAAATTGTATGCTTGACATGCTGACTGACGCAAGTCTAGATATGGCGGGTGAGTTCCTCCTTTTGTGTTCTTCTTTTCCTTATCTGCGTACAAGTTTTTCCATCCTCATTATACTTCTTGACATGATTAGTGACGTGGGCATTACCCTTCGGGTAACCAGTATTGTCCTATCTGGTATTGACAAATTGGAGGCCCATGAAGATACCTGAAGGCGAGATGGGCCACTAGGTCGGCGCACTAGAAGATTCCTTGACGGGCAAGACAAGGAAGCGAACAAACAAGGAAAGATTGGATCTAAACTACTGTAAACCTAGTCGTACTCGGTAAGGACCCTTGAGACCTGGCCTCCTATATAAAGGCCAGGAGAGGGGTTGCCGAAGCACACAAACAATCTTAGCAATCTTAGCCAGAGAAAACTTAAAGCTAGGTAACCCTAGCAATAGCAATCTCGACTAGATCCCAGCCGAAGTATTCGGCACCCCATTGTAATCCATTGTCATCATAATCAAAGAACAGTACGAGCAGGACGTAAGGGTTTTACCTCATCGAGGGCCCCGAACCTGGGTAAATCGCTCTTCCCGCTTGTCTGTGAACCGATGTCTCGTGTCAGCCTACAGGATTCCGTCAACCCTAAGCCCCTACCGGAGGGCATTGGCGAGGAGTACCCTCGACAATTGGCGCCGTCTGTGGGAACCCTGTCGGTACAAGGCAGGTCATCGGCAGCACCAGTTACGTTCGCGGCGTTCTTACTCGAGTCACCGACGCCAGCAAAGTAAAGAGACCCGATCCGCTGCGGATCCTTCGAATTTGTGCCGCACCGCGAAGAGCTTCACCCGAACTTTATGGCAACGTCTCGCAACACGGAAGCTGTTTTCGGTGGCGTCCACTTCGTCGTCGACTCCGGAGGTTTTCTCCGCCTCCCCGGGGCCGGCGCGTCCCACTCAAAGGCTGAGCCTCAGGAAGGTGTCCCTTCGGCAGCACCCCTAAAGGCTTCGCCCAGAAGCATACGAGAGAGCAACCGGGAAAATCTCGACGCCGCGGCTGGACAAAGAAAGAGACGAAGGAGTTCGCACCGTGAAGAGGAAGGCCAAACAGCAGCCCACTCTCGATGCTATGACATGTCATCATTCAGAGGACGCACCCGTTCTCCACACCTCTCAGCCTACGGAGCAGCTTGAAGCACCGTGTTATCTCCACTCTTATTTCGATCCTAAGGATGGTCGGGAGAAGTCCAGCCATCCGTTAAGGAACCGCCGACACTTCCTTGAGATTCGGTAGTTCTCGCGACGATCTTAGAGCCGAAGCCACATCAAGAGTTCGCATAATGGAAGAGAAGGCGAGGTCCTATGGTCATCGCCAGAGCCATATGTACCGTAACCATACGAGCCAATGGAAAAAAACGAATATGAACCAGTCGAGGCATTCCCAGCACTGCGTGGACAGATCAACATGATCCACAAAACCAGCTTTTCGAAAAGAGAAATCAAAAAATTCTCCCGAGAAGTAAAATACGCGGAAGTTGCCATGGTTGATACGCCGGATTTTATCGATTGGTCAGATCAGAGCATCACCTTCAGCAGGCGGATCACCCGAAGGCCGTCCCAAGGCCCGGTCACGCGGCCCTCGTTCTGGAAGCACAGATTGGAGGATACAATATGGGCAAAGTATTTATGGACGGTGGAAGCGGCTTGAACCTGTTATTCGCCAAAGACAATGAGGGCAATGGGTTTAACAAGTCGACATGCTAAAAGAATCCGACACAGGGTTCCACGGCATTATACCGACTCGACCCGCCTACTCGCTGGGTAAACCATCATTGGACGTAGTCTTCGGCACGCCCGGTAATTTCAGGAAAGAAAGGATTGAGTTCGAGGTAGTCGACTGGGAATCTCAGTACCACGCCATCCTCGGCAGACCTGCGTTTGCCAAATTCATGGCCGTGCCTCATTATGCATACCGAAGCTAAAGATGCCAGGCAACAACGGGACCCCAATAACCGTTCACGGCAGCTTCGCTCGGTCAGACAACTGCGATAGGGAATTTCAGAAGATCGCCTCGAAATTTGGAGCCAAGGAAGAACTCAACGCGATCGACGCCATTACAGATCACACACAGCCACCAACCGACAATCGAAACGCAAGATTCGATGAGTTCGATACTGCAAAGGAAACCAAGAAACTGCAGGTGCACCCTACTGATCCGAAGAAAACGGTCAACACCTCGGCTGACCTAGATGTCGCATAGGAAAGCGCGCTCATCGAGTTCCTCCGTGAGCGCCGGGAGATATTTGCATGGGAGCCATCCGACATGCCAGGTATCCCCGTGGAACTCGCCGAGCACGCCCTAAATGTTGACCCGACAACCAAGCCAAGACAACAACCGATGCGACGATTCTCTCGAACCCAAAAGAAGAGCAATCGGTGAAGAAGTTAATCGGCTCCGCAAGGCGGGATTCATCCGAGAGCTTAAGGAATCTGAATGGGTGGCTAATCCAACCATGGTGCCAAAAAAGGACACAACCACCCTTCGCATGTGCATCGATTACACTAGCCTTAACAAACACTCGCCCGAAAGATCATTTCCCATTGCCTCGAATAGATCGGATAGTCGATTCTACAGCCGGGTGCGATCGTCTCTCTTTCCTCGATGCGTACTCCGGTACAACCGGATCGACCGAAGAAGGAGGACCAGGAGCTAACCGCGTTCATCACTCCACACGGCGTTTCTCGTTACAACGTCATGACCTTCGGGTTAAAAATGCAGGAGCTACTTATCAACGCCGCATGCAAGCTCGCTCGCGGAGCAGATTGGAAGAAACATTGAAGTCTACATCGACGATATCGTGGTGAAAACAAAGCACGCAGCCACACTCGATGACTTGCGAGAGACCTTTGACAATCTGGACAGATACAAAATTAAGCTAAATCCCAAGAAGTGTTTCTTTGGAGTGCCAGGAGGGCAAGTACTCGGGTACTTCATATCAGCCGCAGGAATCGAGGCCAATCCCTTGAAGATCAAAGCTATTCTCGACATGGAGCCGCCAAAGAACCTGCACCAAGTGCAGCAGCTGGCAGGCCGATTAGCAGCGCTTAGCAGGTTCATCGCGAAGCTAGGAGAGAAAGCTTTGCCCTTCTACAACTTGATGAAAAAGTCAGAAAAGTTCGAGTGGACAAAGGAAGCACAAGACTCCTTTGACAACTTGAAGAAAATCCTATCGACCTCTCGGTGCTCGTGACTCCGCGCGAAAAGGAGACACCGCCGATGTACATAGCCGCTACAGCTCAAGTCTTCGTAGCGTTATGGTTGTCGAGCGAGAAGAAGCAGGGAGAGTTCATGGTGTGCAGAGGCCTGTTTACTACCTCAGTGAAGTACTTACCCCCGCAAGACAGAGGTATCCTCACCACAGAAGTTGGCATATGCAGTATGGAGGTCGGCTCGCAAGCTGAGGCACTACTTCACGGAGCACCCGATCAAAGTTGTGAGCGAAGCACCCCTGAAGAGCATAATGACCAATCCAGAAGCCACAGGTCGAGTGTCTCAATGGGCCATCGAGTTAGCGCCACACGACATAACTTACGTCAACCGAACGGCGGTAAAATCCCAAATCCTCCCAGACTTTGTGGCAGATTGGATCCAATCACAGACACCAGCAACACCCGACATGTCGGGGTCATGGGTAATGTACTTTGATGGGTCAAAGCGAAGTACAGGAGCAGGGGAGGTGGTAGCTGATATCACCACAGGGAGATAAAATGAAGTATATACTACGTATGAATTTCTCCCTACCGACAAACAACGAAGCGGAATACGAAGCACTGCTGCACGGAATGAAAATGGTGAAGGCGTGTGGCGCTACGCGCCTAGAAATCTACGGAGATTCGAACTTGGTGGTCCAGCAGTCAATGAACTTGTGCGATGCGATCGGCGACAACATGGTTGCTTATCGGCAGCTGTATCAGAACATGGAGGCTAAATTCGAAGGATGCAAGCTTAAGCACATCGGCAGAGCCAGTAACGAGGAAGCCGACACTTTGGCGAACATCGGGTCCACATGCTCCCCCATTCCAGATGGAGTTTTTTACGAAGTGATCGCTCAAAGATCAATTAAAGAAAAACCGTCTGCAAAACCTTCGGCTGAAGAATCTCCAGATCCTTTCTTCCGAACAAGTCCTCCTCCTCGAGCCTCTATGGACCAAACCATTTTTAGCGTACTCGTCGAAACAAGAGCTGCCGTAAGACTCGTGGAAGCTAAGCGAGCCGTTAGACGATCAAAGGCCTTCACAGTGATAAATGGTGAGCTTTACAAGCGCAGAATCTCAGGGATCTTCCAAAGGTGCATCGCCATTGACGACGGAAAAGCACTGTTGCGCGAAATACATGAAGGAACCTGCGGGCATCATGCAGGAAGCAGAGCCCTTGTGGCGAAAGCCTTTAGGGCAGGATTTTACTGGCCAACGGCAGGATCGGATGCCAGGGATCTAGTCATGAAGTGCGATGCGTGCCAACGTTTCTCGTCGAAACCACACGCTCCTGCAACGGATTTAATGACGATACCTTTGGCATGGCCGTTCGCTCAGTGGGGACTCGATCAAGTTGGACCACTGCCAAGATCATCACCCGGAGGACACACGTACTTACTAGTTGCAGTCGACAAATTCACTAAGTGGATCGAGGCAGTACCAGTGTGAAATCAAAAGGCTGAAACGGCGGTTCAATTCTTCAAAGGAATAACCTGTCGATTTGGTATGCCCCATAGCATCGTCACAGACAACGGTTCCAATTTTGATTCCGAGGAATTCAGGAAATTTTGTGACGATGGGGGAATCAAATTGAAATTCGCATCGACCTCTCACCCACGAGACCAATGGCCAGGTGGAAAGGATCAATGGTTTAATAGGGGATGGTCTAAAGAAACGCCTTAAAGGTGCAGCCGGAGCTTGGGTTGAAGAATTACCATCTCGTGCTATGGAGTTTGCGTACCACCCCCAACAGGTCGACTCAATACACTCCGTTCTTCTTGGTGTACGGAGTCAAGCGATCCCGCCAGCCGACGTCCGATTTGAAGCGCCTCGAGTAACAGCGTACAGAGTCCTCCTCCAATATCGCGTTACAAGATGTTGTCGACCTCCTTGACGAAGCACGAGATATCGCCTTGGCAAGAACAACGGTCTACCAGCAAGCACTGAGAAATTATCACAACCGGCGAATACGCAGTCGAAGTTTCAGTGTTGGAGATATGGTACTTCGGTTGAAGCAAAAAAGACCCTTGAAGCTAGAATCCCCATGGGAAGGACCATACATCGTCACCGAAGTGATACCGGGAGGAGCCTATCGGCTCAAGAATCCAGTAATCGGGAAAGACGTCGAGAATCCGTGGAACATCGCGCAATTGCGACGGTTTTATACATAGGATACGATTGTTCTTTTTTTTCAACGGCCTACAAGGTTGCTTTGCATTATGAATAAAGATCTAATCAGATTTCGTTACCCCTTTTCTTGCTTCGAAGCTTTGGCACCCGAACGAAACGTTCGGAACCGCTTCCATCGGCTCTAACTCCCATCGGGAGCGTTAGCCTAACTCCCATCGGGAGCGTTGGCCTAACTCCCATCGGGAGCGTTGGCCCAGAAAAAACGTGTTTACACGATGATATTAATTAAATACTCTCAGCGAGAGCTAAGATTAATGACATACAAAAACAACCAATCCAAGCCTCGAAAAATACGCGAGTGCTGCAGTCGATGGTTACATTAAAATAAGGCTGAAACAGGTGCACCGTGTGACGAAGCCGAACTTTCGCATAAATTACATATCGACTTCGCAATAACATTGCATAAAATATAACGAAGTCGTCGAGTAAGCAGGTTGAACTGATCACTCAGCCACACTCGACAATAAGGTATCTATCAAATAAACATAAGCGTGCAGCATACGCAGCAAACAGTCTTATGCGAAATACAAGGCTATTACGTTCATAATCGGGATCCCCGGTCCCAGTGGGCCTTCGGTTCCTTTTCGAGACATGACTCCATC
Source organism: Lolium rigidum (assembly GCF_022539505.1). NCBI lineage: Eukaryota > Viridiplantae > Streptophyta > Magnoliopsida > Poales > Poaceae > Lolium > Lolium rigidum. The sequence goes on from NC_061512.1 coordinate 254,202,824, forward strand.
CGAGAAACAATGGTGTGAGCAGGACCTCTAGCAAGCATCATAGTACCGGCCTAAATCCCTTTCGTTGTTTGCCACGGCTCTTAAATCTAAAGATGGATGGCATGCCAATATTGAAGCAAAAGCAAGCTCAAGCACCAGCTAGAAGCTCTTTCCGCACTCAAGCAGCCGAATCCTTCTCGGAGACTTGAATCGGGTGAACAAGCCAGACAAAGTTTCGGGTGCCTGATCCAGAGGAAACAAGGTGTGCCAAACCATCGTAAGAAGGGCATAGTATTTGTCAAAATAATAGTGTGCCTTCATCACCCGGTACTTGAACTTCGCCATGATGACGGCCTTCGGACGATGCAGCCATAAACCATGTGTTGGGTGCGCAACGTCGGTCATCGCCTCAACCTCTTCATGAATTTTTCTCGTCCTCTTCAGCTCGCATCCGAAGCCACGATCTGAAAAGGAACGAATGTTAGAACATTCAAGCTATACCTAGAATCGAAGGCAGGCTAACACTCACAGTTCAAACTTTCGGTAGCAACATGAAGACCATCAAGAGCGTATTGTTCAATGGCAGTCGCTATTTCTCCCTTCTTCTTCACCAAGGCAGCCATCGCACGAAGGGAAGTAATGTCTTTATTTAGACTAGTCACTCTGGTCACGTAATCGACGAACAAGGCCTGATTCATCATTACCCGAAGGATTCGGAAAGAGCTCCGGCACGGGAAGAAGATGAGGGAATCTGCAAGCACGTCCTCACTTCGCACCAAGCATTAATATAAAAAAGAAACTCCCATCGGGAGCATCGAGTGCACATCATACGAGCAAAAGGATGTTTGGCAACAAGAGCCGAATTTAAAAAGTGTTACGAAAGTATTATGTACAACAACAGTTCAAGGATTAGCCGACGTTGAACCAGGAGCTGACTCAGGAGCAGGCTCGGCTTGTGCTTCAGCCACCAACTTCAGAAGCCGGTTAGCGCAAGTTATTGCCGATCTCTTGAAAGGCTCAAGGTCGACTAGATGATTTTCATCATCAACAGGCAGCACCTTAGAGAACTCTTCCAATTCCGACCCCATCCCGTGGCCCATAAGCAACTGGAAAGTAAGAACCGCACCAATCGAGCGGCTGCGATGTTTCAGTACCTCTACAGGTTCGGAGGGATCGACAAGGAAGCCTTCAGCCATCTCGTCGAGATTCTTGTCCAGCTTCGCCTTAGGGAAGATCATCGAGTATAACTTCGACAGTGCTCCCTTGGACTTCTGCAGCAATCTGAGGATCTGGACATTTGACTCAGCAGCAAGTGACAAGGCATCGGCCGTAGAATCCTACCGAAGCTGATGACGTCGACTGACAGTTAAATTGGCGGCCTCTGAAAAAAGAGATGTATCAATAATCAATGGAGAAAGCATCAAGAAAGGAGCGGAACACCATAAGGATTTTCTACCCAGTAAATCCTTGACGGATTCGCGGAGGACACCTTCCTTCTTATCAATTGCAGCCACCGCTGCACGCCTGGCATCTTGATCATCTTTCATCTGACGCTTCAGCCTCGTTACCTCCTCCTTCAACAAGGCGTTCTCACTCTTGGCATCGGCAGCGATCCTCGCTGGCTTCGATCGCTTGATCAGCCGAAGACTTGACAGCCTTCCGAAGTTGGGCATTTTCGGCCTCTAGGCGAGTAAATTGTTCGAGCAAAATCCGCCACGCCTTCGATCGTAGAGTAAATCGGCCGCAGACCAGGAAAAACAAGAGAAGTCAGGTGATGGAGATTCAGCAAAGCCAGACAGATTAAGTACTTACGTGATCACGGCCAGCCGACGGGGTGGGAGCATCATCAGAAGGAATAACTCTTGATATTGGGACCTTCTCTACACCCGTTCGGGATGGAGGTGTCGACTTGGCAGGAGAAGGGTTCGATTCCTTAGCCGATGCTACTCTTTCAGAGGCTAGTTTAGCCCTCTTTGCGAGAGGAACATCGTCATCATCATCGGAGAGCTGTTCAAGTACGGCGAGCAGTTAGCATACAAGATGACAAGAAATAAAAGTAACAAAGAGTATAAATGCTCACAGAGTCCGGATCATCTTCGTCCACGAAGAAACTTGTTGAACCCTTCTTAGCAGGGAGGAGGCGAAGCAGCCTTCGTCGGCATCATTATCTCCTCCTATAGAACTTGATTCAGCCGAAGCGATAAGATCATCATGTACCCGCTTGCGACGTCTCGCTCTTGAAGAAGGCGTCATCTTCGCTAGCTTTCCTCCTCTTGGACATCGCTGTCCTCAAGGGCATCGCCGAGCATCCTCGGTTCCTCGGAATCGTCATCGTCGTCTTCTAATACCACACCACTCTCGGGTGAGGGAGGATAACATTGGGCGACAGCGGGAACCCGCGGAAGGATAGAAAACATGTAAGGCACAAACAGAAAAAAAGTAATGACAAGTGAATGAAGAACGATAAGGTTACCTCGGACGGAAGATGCTTGAAATCATAAGGAGGGCGCGCCGATGTCAAGACAATGGTGTCCTTGGTGCTCGAGGCATGTCCGGCGACGAACTTCGTTCGGAGCTCATTTGCCGACAGGTCGGCGAGAGTTGACCCTCGACTTGTCGTTTTTGCCGATGAAAAGCCACACTGGTGAGGGCGAGACATCAGCGGCTGCACTCGACGTTGTAGGAAAACTGAAACTACTTCAGTACCGCGCATCGTCATGCCTCCTGAATTCTTCAAAGTGACAATTTGCTTGAAAAGCTCGTCGGCTGTCTCCTTTTCTTCGGGAGAAAGGGCGTTGTTCCAAGACTTCTTCTTGTGAGCCACCAAGACATCGTCAAAAGGAGGGAGATTTGAACGCCGCCCAGGAACGATAGGGTCCCGAAGGTAGAACCACTTGTTGCGCCAGCCCTGGACGGATTCCTTCATCGGATAGTCGAAGTAGTCGACCTCCTTCCTGACAACGAAGCCAGCGCCGCCGACGATAGGGGGGCCGTTGCTATCATTATGACGCTTCACATAGAAGATCTTCCTCCAAAGACCCCGAGGGGGCTCAATGCCGAGGAAGGCTTCACAGACAGTGATAAAAATGGAAAGGTGGAGGATGGAATTTGGGGTCAGCTGCCAGAGCTGAATCCCATAGAAGAAAAGGAGGGAACGAAGAAACTCGTGTGCCGGAAGAGATAGGCCACGAAACAGAAAAGCGACAAACATGACGGTGAAGCCCTTTGGGGGGCTTGGACGAGAAACCTGACCTGGGAGACGAATGTCATCCTCAGATGCGGAGATGAAGCCGAGGGCGCGAAGTTTGTTGATGTCGCGGTTGGTAATGGCAGAAGCGCTCCAGTTGCGGCTAACTTTGGCCGCCTCCGATGTGCTGCCACTCTTCTTTTTGCCCATGGTGAACGAAGCTTCTGATGAAAAGGCAGAGGAGCAGGAGGCTTGAAGGAGAAGATGAGCAGTGAACGGGGTAAAAGGTAAAAAGAAAGGAGGCTCCCTATTTATCTCGAAAGAATTTGAGCACGTACGTGCCCATAACTCCACAAAGCATCGTGGGGAGAGGAGCAGATCTCGACCGTACACGTGGCGCTCGGAAGAAGGAGTGGAACCGGCGGCCCATTATTCCCACGTCGCGCGAAAAATGAGGTGACGCCTCGATCGCCGCGCGTGCACTGATCAAGACCTAAAAACTGCCTGCGCAGAGCTAGGGTGGGCCCGTCAGGTCAAGTCCTATCAATTGGCCCACAGCAGTTACACGTCAAGTCAAATCCCGTCAATCGGCCCAAAATTATGACGTCATATATATATATAAAAAAACTAGAGGCACCTGAAGGAAATATAAAATCATCGGATGAAGGACTTGAGTCCACGCACGGATTGCAAGCATCCGAACCTGGACTCGGGGGCTACTCCCATCGGGAGCGCTGACGCGCACCCGATAAAAGAAGATTCGACGGAATAAGCAGATCGAAGGAATAAAAGTTTGAAAGTTTTTGCACACTTCGTTAATTACTCCCATCGGGAGGACGTGGTGCACACCCGTTGAAAGTTTTTTGCACTCCAGGATCATGCCCGGGGACTTGATTACGTGTAGAGTAACGTTGTTTTGCCAACGGCAGCTAGCCAACAAAAGTTGGGCACGTTACTCATTATCCTTTGCGAAAAGAAAATGTATCGGATGACCTATGAAGACTTGTGAAAAACTTAGCGAGAGGAAAGTATTCGAGTAGTACAACTTGAGTCTACGCACGGATTGCAAGCGTCCGTACCTAGACTCGGGGCTACTCCCATCGGGAGGCGCCGACGCGCACCCGATAAAAAGAAGATGAAGCATAATCAAGATGAACAAGAGCAATAAAGGAGAAGAATGTCGAGAAAAACATGCATTAGTCTCTACCCGAATTATCTTCGGCTAGACACTCGTGGGCTAACGACGTGGGCATTACCCTTCGGGTAACCAGTATTGTCCTATCTCGGTATTGACAAATTGGAGGCCCATGAAGATACCCGAAGGCGAGATGGGCCACTAGGTCGGCGCACTAGAAGATTCCTTGACGGGCAAGACAAGGAAGCGAACAAACAAGGAAAGATTGGATCTAAACTACTGTAAACCTAGTCGTACTCGGTAAGGACCCTTGAGACCTGGCCTCCTATATAAAGGCCAGGAGAGGGGCTGCCAAAGCACACGAACAATCTTAGCAATCTTAGCCAGAGAAAACTTAAAGCTAGGTAACCCTAGCAATAGCAATCTCGACTAGATCCCAGCCGAAGTATTCGGCACCCCATTGTAATCCATTGTCATCATAATCAAAGAACAGACAGGCAGGACGTAAGGGTTTTACCTCATCAAGGGCCCCGAACCTGGGTAAATCGCTCTCCCCGCTTGTCTGTGAACCGATGTCTCGTGTCAGCCTACAGGATTCCGTCAACCCTAAGCCCCTACCGGAGGGCATTGGCGAGGAGTACCCTCGAAAATTAGGCTCCTTTTTGGATGCTACTGCCGAAGTTCAATGTGTTGATGCAAGATCCGAGGTTCTTCTTCAACTTGCCCAACAAAATAACTCCATCTTCTGGGCTTCCCCAGACCGGACCCGACAAATTGTACGATTCCAGGATTGAGCTGCTCAGGTGCGGGAGTATCTCGAATTCTGCACCAAAACCCTGGCCATGGTTTACAACGCCATGTTTCCTCGGAATCTGCAGCCAAAAACTCTCTCTGAGTTGATGAACAAGTTCAAAAGTGTGCATCGAATCCATGGTTTTGTGAAGGCCCAGTTACTGGCTGGTGCTAGATTTGCTATGATCATGCTACAAATCTGCCACCCGAAGTTGGATATGTCCAACGTTGTTGATGTTTGCCATGCCAGATTAAAGAAACGAAGGAGAAACGTCAACATGATCAACGACGAGGTGACACCCGTAGCCGAAAAGATGATTGAGAATCTTCTTCGGATGGATGTTGAGTACTTCACCGAGAACCATTACGCTGATTCCATGGGTGCTCCTGCGGAGGGCGAAAGGGTGAACATGGATGACCTTATAGGAGATGAATGAATTTTTCCCCTCTATCGAATTTTCCTGTAATAAAGGAATATCTTATATATTGCGAGAAGTATGTATATTGCGAGAACTATGTATATTTATTTGTTTCTCCTTCTCTAGCCCCCGAGTGTTTCAATAGGCGTATGTATATTTACTACTTGCGAGGTGTTGTAACCAAGGCAAATAATTTGTGTTTTATATATTGTAAAGATCGAGTCTATTTTGACGATTTTGCGAGTTGTAAGCCCCCAAGCCTGTCGAAGAAAAAGATGTATATCACCAATATCTTTACTATATTGTAGCATCGCGAGCCCGCCTCATTAAAAACCTTTCAGCCCCACTCGGTGCCCTGAAAGGAAAAGAGTGCGTCTGAAAACTCGCGAGCTTTTCAGTACATTGTATGTTTACATGCATATCTCTATTTTGACTTCTACGCGTAGAAACGCTGAAGCTGTGCCACGTTCCATGGATTTGGCTCTGCGACCCCTGTCTTCTTGTCCTTTATTCAGTATGCTCTTCCTGCGATCACCTCTGTGACGATGTATGGTCCTACCCATGGTGACTCGAACTTTTCATGGCTGTCTTGGGTAAGCCGAAGAACTAGGTCGCCAACTTGAAAAGACCTTGGACGCAAACGTCGACTATGGTAATTTTTCAGATCTTGCTGGTACTTAGTGACTCTTGATAGCACCTCATCTCTAGCTTCATTGAGTGCGTCGACGTCGTCCTCTAGTGCTTTTCTCGAAGTTTCTTCATCATATTCCGCCACTCTTGGAGAATTGTGTTCTATTTCTATCGGGAGCACTGCCTCGGCTCCATGGACCAAAAAGAACGGAGTTTCCTGTGTTGCTGTATTGGGTGTTGTCCGTATACTCCATAGGACGCTAGGAAACTCTTTTGACCAAGTGTGTCGAGCTTTCTCCAGAGGTGTTATCAATCGTTTCTTGATGCCATTGCAAATGATACCGTTTGCTTTCTCGACTTGACCATTGGTTTGCGGGTGCGCAACCGACGCAAAGTGTAGTTTGATGCCTACCTCTGCGCAATATGCCTTGAATTCCTTGGAGGTGAAATTGCTGCCGGTGTCCGTGACAATGCTATGAGGGACACCAAATCGAAAAACGATGCCTTTGACGAAGCTTACCACCGATGCTGCATCTGGAAAATTTATTGGTTTTGCCTCAATCCACTTGGTAAACTTGTCGACAGCCACAAGCATATATACGTATCCTCCTGGCCACGCCTTATATAGCTTCCCCACCATATCGAGACCCAATTGGGCGAAAGGCCACGACAAGGGTATTGGCATCAACTCTGCTGCCGGAGAATGAGGTTTTGCCGCAAATCTTTGGCACGCATCGCAAGTACGCGCTATGTCCTTTGCATCTTCTAGTGTTGTTAGCCAGTAAAATCTTGCTCTGAAAACCTTGGCTGCTATTGCTCGACTACTTGTGTGGTGCCCGCATACTCCCTCGTGTACATCCTTCAGAATAACTCTTCCTTCTTCGGGTGTAACGCATCGCTGCAATACTCCCGATATGCTTCGGTTATACAGCTCTCCTTTTACCACAGTAAAATCTTTGGATCGTCGAATAACTCGCTTTGCTTCTACCGGATCTTCGGGTATTTCTTTCCTTAGGATATATGTTACGTAAACCTGCATCCAAGGAACTTGCACCACCATCACCTCATGTGATTCCTCTTCATCTTCCATTGTATTTGCCTCTGATCCTGCTGGAGCCCCCGAGTCTTTCCCAAGCTTCTCCTTCTTCTTTGGATGTTTCTTTGCCTTGGTTGACCTTTCAGTTATTTCCTCCCAAAATGCGTCGGGTGGTATTGCTAACATTGCGACCCGATGTTTGCCAGAACATCGGCTTCATCGTTGCTGAGTCTGCTAATATGGTTTACTTCACATCCAACAAAGAGTTTCTCGAGTTCATTGTATACCTCTTTGTATGCTATCATACTATCATTGACTGCATCGCACTGGTTCATCACCTGTTGAGCCACCAGTTGTGAATCGCCAAAAAAAATTAATCGGGTTGCTCCATAAGCCTTCGCCATCTTCATCCCATGTATGAGTGCTTCATACTCCGCCTCATTGTTGGATGCGTTAGGGAACATCATCCGCAGCACATATTTCATCTTAGCTCCTTGAGGTGACACTAATATCACGCTTGCTCCAGCTCCTTCTAGCCTCTTGGACCCGTCGAAGTTCATGGTCCAGGTTCTCGACAGATCTAGGGGTCCCGTATGTTGCAGCTCCATCCACTCTGCGACAAAGTCTAGTAAAATATGCGACTTTATTGCTTTTCTTTTCTCATACGTGATGTCCCGATGGGAAAGTTCTATTCCCCAAAGGTAGACACGACCTGTAGCCTCTGGATTGTTTAATATGTTTGATAAAGGTGCCTCGTTGACCACTATTATCGGATGCACCGAAAAATAGTGTCGCAATTTTCTTGCGGTTGTGAACACTCCATACGCCAACTTCTGATATTGCGGGTACCGCTGTTTTGAAGGTGATAAGACTTCACTGATGAAATACACCGGCCTCTGGACTCCATGAAGTTTTCCTTGTTCTTCCCTTTCTACCATAAGTACCGTGCTAACCACCTGAGGTGTGGCCGCGATATATAACAGGAGAGGTTCCTTTTCCTTAGGTGCCACTAGTATTGGCGGTGTCGAAATTGTTCGCTTCAGGTGCTCGAACGCCCTATCTGCTTCTTCGTTCCACTCGAACTTTTCTCCTTTCTTTATCAGCGCATAGAAGGGCAACGCTTTTTCTCCTAGCCTGGCGACAAATCTGCTCAAAACTGCGACACGTCCTGATAGCTGATGTATCTCTTTAAGCTTCACCGGCTTTCTCATTATCACAATTGCTTGTATCTTTTCAGGATTTGCTTCGATTCCTCTAGCTGACACCAAGTATCCAAGGAGTTCTCCCGCAGGAACGCCAAAAGAACACTTTGTCGGGTTTAACTTGAGGCGAAACTTGTCTAGATTGTCGAAGGTTTCCTTGAGATCATCAATCAGAGTGGACCCCTTCTTTGTTTTAATTACAACATCGTCGATGTATACTTGGACGTTCTTCCCAATCTGCGTGGCGAGACACTTTTGCATCATCTTCTGATAAGTAGCTCCTGCGTTTTTCATCCCGAAAGGCATCATTCTGTAGCAGAAGACGCCATAAGGTGTTATGAAAGCTGTTTTGACCTCATCCTCTTATTTTAAGCGGATCTGGTTGTAACCAGAATATGCGTCCAGGAAGGAAAGATGTTCGCATCCCGCTGTGGAGTCGATGATTTGATCGATCCTCGGGAGGGGAAAGTGATCCTTTGGACAATGTTTATTGAGACACGTGAAGTCGACGCACATGAGAAGGACGTCCGTGTTTTTCTTCGGGACCAGGACTGGGTTTGCGACCCACGTGGCCTCTGTGTGCAGCTCCTTGATAAAGTTTGCTTCTCGAAGTCGATTAATTTCCGACAACATAGCTTTGCGGTTTGGTTCTGAAAAATGACGCAAAGGTTGTTTGATTGATCAGGCCATTGGATCCCAGTTAAGAGGGTGCTCGGCAAGTTCCCTGGGTACTCCTGGCATGTCAGCTGGACACCATGCGAAGATTTCGCAGCGCTCACGGAGGAACTCGACGAGGGCGCTTTCCTATGCGAGATCCATGTTTGTTGCGATAGCTGTCGTCTTCTTAGGATCCGTCGGGTGAATCTGTACTTCCTTCGAGTTCTTGGTGGTATAAAATGTTGGCTCCTTGAGTGGCCTCCCTCCGTCAGGCAGCACGTCATAATCGATTGTTAGCCTTGACGCCATATAATCTGCTTGCATCCCGAAGGTTTCTGACAGCCGATGAAAATCCTTGTCGCACTTATCCGCTAGCGCGAAACTGCCTTTTACTGTGATTGGGCCCTTAGGTCCAGGGAGTCTCCACAACAAATATGTGTAGTGTGGTACCGCCATAAACCTAACATAAGCGGTTCGTCCTAGCAAAGCATGATACTGTGATGGGAAATCCACAACTTCGAACTCCAGTTTTTCTCTTCTGTAATTCTCTCGGGTTCCAAACTGAACGTCGAGATTGATCTTTTCTAATGGATAACTTGGCTTATCCGGTGTGATTCCATGGACACGCGTGTCAGTTGGTGTTAGATTCGCCAAGGATATGTTCAGCTTCCTCAACATGTCTGCATACATGAGGTTTAAACTGCTGCCTCCATCTATGAATACCCGTGAAACGTCGAACCCTGCAATCACCACCGGTAGGATCAAGGCAGATTGCCCTGGTCGTGGAACTTGCTGCGGGTGGTCCGCTATGGTGAAGCCAATGTCCTGCCCCGACCAATTCAGGTACTCGATTGTTGGTGGAGGCATCTTTTCTGCCATAAAGACTTGTCGCGAAATCACTTTTTGAGTTCTATTGAGGGCCTGCCCTTCTGAATCATCGAGACCGCCCCATTGGTGTCGATATAAGGACCATTGCTTGGAGGTGCCACCAATTGTAGCTGGTGTCGATTTTCGTCCGTAATTGCGGGTGGAGGTGGAAGGCGAATCTCGCTCCTTGGCCCTTGGGAGTTTCTGTTTGCTGCATGCGCGTTGGTGTGCCCTGCATATCTGTGCAGTGCTAGGAAAGTTCGGCAGTCTTTTTGCAGGTGCCCTGACTGCCTCTTCCCATTATTATCGAGGAAAAAGTGCATTTGGCATGGTCCGTTCAAGAGATCCTCGGGTGACACGTACGGCCTCTAGAACCTAGGCCCGCTATTTTGTCTGCTAGCGCGGGGAGCGTCCCGTTGATCGCTGCGCTGCTCGTTACTTCTCTGGTAGTCGTCCCGATTGTTATTTCCGCTAGTTACTCAGAAGCCGGCCGATATTTGGCCATGACCGTCGTAATCTGAAAACTGTCGAGAGAAACATCGTCTATTTTGATTATTTCGGTTGCGGTCGTCCTCAGGCGACCTATGCCGCTTGTTGTGAACAACATCTTCTCCATCTGCCCAGTGATTCGCTATTTCCATGAGCGCTGCTATTGTCTTCGGATTAGTCCTTCCCAAATCCTCGACTAAGTCTTTCTTCGGATTCCAGCAATAAACGCATCTATTGCTCTTTCGTCAGATATGTTTTCTGCCGAGTTTTTGATGATGTTCCACCTCTAGATATACGTCCTCATTGATTCATCATACTTTTTCCTGCAGGCCCTCAGTTGCTCTAATGACGCGGGTTTCTTGCATGTGGATAGGAAATTCTTCACAAATATGTCCTCGAAAGTTTCCCAACTGTCGATGGATCCAGGCGGTAGCTTTTTTATCCATGACCGTGCTGCTCCACTTAAGTGCACCTGGATGCTCTGCATGGCCGTTGCTTTAGTTCCACCCGTCAGCTTCACCGTCTCCAGGTAGTCGACTAACCAGTCCTCAGGATCTTGCAGGCCATCGAACTTCTTGTAGTTGTCGGGCAATTTAAACCCAGATGGGACCCGAGTTTTACGAACTCGTCGGGTGAAACAAGGGAGCCCGCACATATCCTCCGCATCCACCTCTGGTGAATGGCGACGTTCTCTCCTTTCTTGCCACGCTCTATCGACCCACGCCTGTGTCGCTGTATCTCTCGCACCACTCGTTCTTGGAGGGTCTTGCACTACCACTGTAGGTCGTAGACTATTTTGCCTTGGAGGACCTTCGGGAGGTGTACTTGTACCTACGAACGCTGTTCCCATGGCTCCAACTCCTGCCATAGCCATATTGTACAATGCTTCTCTTGGATCTCCGGGAGGTGGCCTGGATGCCAATATGAAAGCCTGAGTCGCCATATATCCGGCTTCCGGTGTCTTGGGAATGATATTTCCCCTTGTGTCTATCGACATAAAGGACATGTTGAGGTTTTGGACCAAATGCTCCCTCTCGCCTTCAGGTATATGCTGCATCCGAGACCTTGCCCTATTGCGAGCTGCTCTGTGACTATCTCCTCCCGAAGTACCTGATTGTCGACTCAGCTCAGCTCTTCGCCTGCTCGACGCGGAGGCTGCCGCCTTTCTCTTCTCAACTATCTCCCTTTCTTTCTCTATCTCTCGGCGAGCACGCGCGAGCCTGTATTGGAATGCTTGCAACTCCTCCACCGTAGCGGCGACGGTCAACGTATTTGTACCGTTCAAGGCCGTTGTCGCTCTATCCCAAGCTGCTTGCGGGAGTTGCAACTTCTGGCGTGGTGTAGTCCCGACATACTTGTTGCCTAGGCCTCGTGTGAGATCAGCGGGATCGATGTATGGATTTCCCAACTCATCGAAAGCCTCTGATGTTTCGCCCTCTGGATTACTTGACTCGCCAATCACGTAGACTTGATGGTACATTGGCCTTGATTGATCATCCTCTGGGTCGGTGACACCGTCGTAACGATCGGCGAAGACCTCCCGAATAAGGGTAGATTTGTCGATGAAGCTTAGGCTATCGACGCTCTCTGAGTCACTGCTCAGATCGGAGTCCGTGAACGACCCGAACGACATCCCGCCGAACAGATTGGCGAGATCCCCGCCGGCGGCGGGCTTGATGCTGCTTGTCGACGAAGTTTCGCCATCGCTCGACTTGGTTGACGATAATGATCTCGAGGAATCAGAACCACACGTTGGCGGTCCCGAAAGGATCGGTGCCGCCATACGATGTGATCCTTCTCTCCCGACGCAAAAGTAGAAGCTCCCGAACTTCATCTCCATTGGCTCTTCCAGATAGGCATATGCATCCAAACGGGCGGGAGGGTGAGGAACAAAATCAACGAGACCAGTTTTGATCTGTTTACCTCCGTCCATCGCGTTGCTTGCCACCGAAGATGTCGACGATGTTGAACATGCCATCGAGATCAGCTCCTTGACGCCTCTAATTCCCACAGATGGCGCCAATTGATAATGTATCGACTTGTCAATGCCTACAGATTGTAGACTAGGGTTTTCGTGGAAGTAGAGAGCAAGTAGATCTCGAGGGTTTCAGCCGGAAAAGTACTCGACTGCTAGAAAACTAGGGTTATGTTGACAATGAAATCGATCCTCTCTTCGTTCCTTGATTCCCTCTTATATAGGAGGCGGACCCGAGGGTTTCGTATTACACAAGTTACAGATTCCGGGAGATTCTTTGAGTTCGACCCGTAAAGTTACAAATCTCTTTATTCCTAATACAATTCTATCTTTCCATATCAACGGCTAATTAGGCTTCCGAGCTTCGTATTCGTCGACTCATGTGCCTTCAGTAAACCCCGGGTACCATCTTCGGCAGGCCCATTGGGGATGCCTATGTCAATGTGGGAGGTGATGAAAATATGTGTAATCATGCACAACATGATTGTTGAGGACGAGCATGTTGACAACATCTATATTCCAAAGTTGGGAATTCGAGGGTGGCTTTATTGCGTCACAGCCCGAGCGGTGGAACAGTTCATGTATGTGCATCATAAGATATACTCGACACTACAAATCTGGCTTGCGGACATAAGGAAAGAAGGGCTCCACTCTTTTAATCGCTCGTATTGACCGCTTATCTAAATACTTGTCATCCGACTAGCTAGTTGTGTGATCGGACCACTCATAACTAGCTTCAAGTCGATTTAACATATGTGGGCTCATGTGGGAAACCAACATGGCTAGTCAAATCATCTTGTTTGTGAAACTATGTGGCTGTGAATTATTCATGAACTACATTTTTTTTATTGCTCTCATTTTGTTGTAAATATGTTGATGAAATTGTCTGCCAAATGCCAACTGGCAAGCACAGACTAAATGGGTTGCACCACTGAGGGCGCTGGTCTGGCAAGTTGGACCGGACCGTAATCCAAATTATGTCCGCAACACGATTTAAACTGAAAGAATTGAAGATTTGTGTCGTACCGCTCAAGATGCGCTTTATTTAAAATGACATATTATATCATCAAAAATTGCATGTTATATCTTACTCCCACTATGAGTACCATTGGTAAACCCTACACATACCACAAGGATGTGTCTTTCGTTCGGATATTGCACAGATTTGAAGGCAGGTACGCTTGTAGTTTACCCATTTAGAGTTGAACACAAATCTCCATATCTATAACGATGTCATCTCGACAAGGAAACAGGAAACACAGCTGCGTGCAAGTGATACTTCAAGTAACAGATGCACCGGAATATATACTTAAGGTCTCAGATTCTAAATCTTTAGCGTGTTTTTCCTGAATATAAACGAATATCAGACGGTATGCCATCAGTTCACCTCTCTTCAGTCCAAAGAGCAGCAGTGTAGAACTTGAGTAACCTCAACAAATTACAACCCCTGAATCTGGAAAAGCTAAAGGTAGCGAAGGGGGAGGAGATCTACAGTCTTTTTTTCTTATGTATGGTACACAGGAAAAACATTACGATCTGCATGTGGTCAAGGTCCGACGGAAAGAAATGGCAATTACCAACTACAGAGAATTCATCGAAATGAGGCTAAGTCTTATCTGCTGGTTGCTACACTACTGGTTCTAAATCTCACGTTTTTACACCTCCTCAACTTGCCAATAGCTTCTTGCGCCTTCCCTTGCAGAAGGTCCACATAAACGGATGCTAGCAATGCCCTAGGGTTGTTGGGCAACAACGCCAAACCCCGGCTCACCATGTAGCTGGCCTGCTCAAGATCTCCCTGCACTGCAGCAGTCATGCCTAGGTCAACATACACAACACCACAGGCTTCCTCAGGCTTGAGAGACACTGAATGCTGAGTTTCTTCTAAGGTGAGCTTTGTGACAGTAGGAGCGACCGTGTCTTCACCATCACTGTCTTTCTCAACAGGGGCCTTCTCATGATTCTCAACACTGTAGGGTAACTCAACATCATTGTCATCTCTCAAATAAACAGTCAATTGCTCCGCAGCCTCCTTTGGCCTATTTAGCGCACACAATGCTTCAGCTGCATATACATGGCCAAGGAATAAGTACATTCTCGAGCATTCTGGAAGCTGCATCAGCGACTTGGCGGTAGACAAAGCTTTCAAAGGATTCTCCAGACATAATTCAATGAACGCCAGGTCCCCCAGGATGGCTTGTCGAATTCTGAGGTTCTCTTTCCTACAGATGTCATCATACATAGCAAGAGAGCTCTGCATAGTGGCATTCAGGATTGCCACTCCCTTTTGTTCTCCATTTGCATTAGTTGTTGGACCAGAAGGTACTTTGGATTCCAGACTAATTGTGTTCTTCTGGCCTGAACTTTTCTGGCATTGTGCTCCTTGGTTGCAATCCTCTGCATCTGATGCAATCACCATTTTTTTCTGCTCACAAGCATCCATTAGTAGTTGGGCATTGAGTAGACACTGTCGAGCAAATCTAAGTGATATCAAATTTCCATTTTCATCTGAACCCCCAGAATCTGAGTAATGACTTGCTGAGTTCACCGGATTGATAACTAAATTTCTCCATTTCCCTGACCCCACAACATGAATTTCAATCTCATCATTGCATGAAGTAGCACCTCTTGCAGTAAGGAGGCCCTTTTCCAGAGCTAGCAGGCTACACTCGGCAAAACGAAGCCAAAAGAGGGGTCGATGGTGCAAGAGTGGCAGGGCTTCACGAAAACAACGAGCTGCTAACAGTGGTTTACCACACATCAAATGTTGGATGCCGCAGTTGTATGATACAAGACAAGATTTGTCTTGTGATAATGTAGACAGCTTCAATGGTTTCTCTGAACGAAGAGCTAAGCTATACTTCAGTGCTTTGCTGAAGCACAATATTGAGGTATGGTACGATCTCTGTTGGTGGAGTATACAACCAAGATTGTTGTAGAACATGGCTAGCATCACTGGTTCAGTCCGATTATTGGGCGTGCTCAACAGCTTCACAGCCTTCCGATAATTTCCTCGGGCATACTCCAGCTGGGACTTCAAGAGAAGCTCTGTTGATGAATCCCTACCACGTGCCATGTTCATTAGAACTTTGAGTTCTCGCTTGGCAACCTTCAGGTTTCTTGTAAGAAGTAAAAGCCGGACTTTATAAATTTGTAGTCTAACTTTCAAATCAGCAGCAGTGGCAGCAAGATCAGCTGATGGCCTTGGGAACTCATTTAAGATAGGTCTGCTCAGGTGATTTCCACCATCCAAAGTAGAGTAAAGAGATTCAAACTCCAGTGTATCATCTGAGAAACTTCCAACTGAAAGAATCTCAGATCCAGCAGCACACGTATTTGAATCAGAATCTGGAGGTGTGCTACTTCTTGCAGGAGATTTCAGTTGAGCAGATTGCGGCTGAACTGTGCTAGTAACTTCATTGTGGTTCACTGTAATAGCTACTCCAAATGATCTTTCCAAGTATTGAATGATACCCTGTAAAATAAAAACATAAAGATGAACAAAGAACCATCTAAACACAAGTGAATGCTGCGACTTCGGAAAGGAAGGGGCTAACACATGCTATAGCTTGCCATACAAGTTAAAATCCCAACTAAATCTAACAGCGCTAAGCTCAAGAATTCTGATGCAGATCAAATCAAAGGAGAACATAACTATAATCTTGATTCTCCCCAATAAAATCTAACAGACAAAAGGAGCTTCGAGATCAGCCATCCCCTCTCTGATTCTCTCCCCTCTTTCAAGTTGTATCATTTATCAGGAATAATCTCATAATAAGGTACTGCCATACTGGGAGTATCAGTACAACTTTGCATATATGAAAACTGCATGTTGTGGCAGGCTATACTTGCTCGGTGAAGCATATGGGGACAAAGTAGATAGCACTGGTAATATTGCATAAAATAGTACTCCCTCCGGTCTCTTTTAATTGACTCGGATTTAGTACAACTTTGTACTAAATTTGAGTCAATTAAAAAAGAACGGAGGGAGTAATAAATTGGGGTGTCATCAGAAAACAACTAGCCTACTGTCAGGTCATCTTGCTTGGCTAAATGGAGAAGCTACGACGCATTGTCCATTTGCAGGAGCATACAATGGCAAAATACCATAATAAGGTACTGCCATACTGGGAGTATCAGTACAACTTTGCATATATGAAAACTGCATGTTGTGGCAGGATATACTTGCTCGGTGAAGCATGTGGGGACAAAGTAGATAGCATTGGTAATATTGCATAAACCAAAAACAGTTAGTCTACTCTCTACTGTCAGGTCATCTTGCTGTGTCAAATGGAGAAGTTATGACACAATGTGCATTTGCAGGAACATGCAATGGCAAAATACCATAAGCCCACAACGAATATTTGCAAAGAAGTTACTAATTTTAGTGCAGACAGTCGTAGATGTCAAGTGCAGATTGTACAGCAGTGAGGGAAAAAACTTACCGCAGCTTTTGATGCATCTTGCAAAGCTAATGTAATATCCAACAACAGAAAGCATACATGAAGAGCAGTTGTCTGCAGCAGAGAAAACAAAATAATTAGAGAATGGCAGCAACGTCTAGCTTACTAAGCAACAACATACCTCATCAATCGGTTCAATGTTTCGGTACAATGGCTCCAAAGTGGACAGTGAAGTTTCATAATCATGAAGATGATAAAGGATAAGAGCCTGGAAATTTATTCAAGTCAATGATCACAAACATCAGCATGCCTTCAGCTATAGCTTGCATTGGCAAAAACGTAACTTCAATAAAGAAAACCACAGACTAGAAATCCTAATAATTGAAACAAAAGAACATACAGTGTTGAATGTTATTATGGTTGTGTCAAACTCGTCTCCATAGGCTGTTGCATTATGTGCAGCAGAAATCAATGGTGCAATCCCACTGCCTCTTGGTTCGGAAGTATTGTTGCCTACTCCATTGGCAGAATCAGCTTGTTCTCTAGATGAACAGGCAAGCTCGTCACTTCTTTTCTGAATGCATGTATTCATACAACATTAGAATTTCCACAAACTGCGAAATTTGAAAATAAAACAAGCGGCATAGTACAATGAAATGGCACATCAACATTGGTAGATGAGTACAGGTAAGCACCAGAGTACATTAGCATATGCCAATCAATCATGAGATGATGTAATTCAACATATAATACGATGTAAAAAAAACTAGTATAACATCATTTTGCATCAATTACTCAAAATACGCAGTTAGAATATAGCTACTTCAACGTTGCAGCGCATGTGTGGGCATGCAAGAAATTAAATTATTGATTACAAGTGGCATTTGCTGATAAAGAAGCAGGCAATTCTCTAACAGAATACTGGTTCACGGAACTGTATTGCAACCAGTTCTATCCCTACCAATTCGAACTTTCAAGGGATGGAAGAAAGACAAGTTGTTTCAGGGCCCAGTTAAACACTATGGATGAATTGCAGCGGTAGACGAACTATTGCAGCCAGTCTCTACATGTAAGTTATAACAACTGTGTTACACCAAGTATCATAAACCAAGAGATATCAAATGTGGCTAGCAAATTTTGAAGCAAGTTGCACGCACACAGATTTAAAGCTTTTTATCACCTAGCAGTAGGAATTTTGGTTCTTCACTTCACTACAGCGGCAAACGAAAAACCTTCAATCATGAATCATTGAATCCTCCAATATAACACATTTTTTTGTCAAGATTTACGCAGTAGAACCACCATGATTCGAGGACAGTAGGAATCCGAGGTCTTGACTGCACACAAATTTATGAACCATCCAGAATAAAATACACAGACGTTTTGGTCTACACATATGGAATAAAAGCACTCATGAATACAGGAACGTATATCCTGTACCATTTAGTTATGTGAATCGATACTTGACACCCATGCCATGCAGAGCCCTTGTTTTGTGTACCAATGCATATACCAGTAAAATTCATGAGTAGAAAGGAACGTTTAATCTCTAATGACAAAAAATAATACTCGAACCAAGTTTACAAGCGAAAAGACCAGCAATAGTAGTTGTTAATCACGCATGAAAAGGGAAAATTTCACTACCCCGACTGCATTTTTTCCATTTCAAACTATCACAGGTTGATGATATCTATTCCTAACAGACATGAAAAACAGATGAGGTTTCAACTGTACCAGAGTCACTAAAAGGTTCCAATTGTGGTTGTCAGTTCAGGCTTACATGGAGAGCACAAAGCACTTCTCTCTATTCCCAAATCTGAATGGAAAATCAGTATGCAGATTCACTAACCTTAACATTCCTTAGGACTTCAATCAGCTTCTTTGGATCAGGACAACCATCCAAAAACGATTCTGTGATGGCCATATTATGAAGAACCTGAAAAATTAAAATTGTGGCATCAGATGCAACAATAACAAAAATTATCATTCTCATAATAAGGAAACAATACAATCACTACAGAAAAATATATTGACTAAGTCATATACTCCAAGTACCCTCACGGGTTAGGAGTAAGCAAAATCGAGTAGGTAAAAGGCTTACTAGATATGACAGGCTGATCAGTTGGTATAATCAGTCATAATCAGCTAACGGACTGGGTAACGGATCGATTAAAGCTGTTAGTGCACAGAGATGCAGTGCAGCAATGGCTGTGAGCACAAGTGGAGAGGATTGATTCGGATGGTCCAGGCATTGGATTTAGAAAATGTGCAATTGTGCTCAATGTTCTGCAGATGTTCAGAGCTAAAGTCTAAACATTATTGATAATTCACTTTTTGATCATGAAGTCCTATTCTAAATATTGTTGTAGGGGCAGTGGCCAGTCAATATGTGTTGACTATTATTTCATATGCAGCCAATAAACACCAAGTCAGATTCATTACCTATTCTAAGACATCCTTTATGGGACAAAGGAAGTATACGATGCATAAGAAACTCCAGGATTGAAATAGAAAAATCAGCTACAAAACAGAGTTACACGGTGAGTAACCTGGCGAGTACCAGTTAAAAAGTTTCAATACCTTGCTATGACCTTTCTAGAGTACCTAATGTAGTCTAGAAAACACAAAAGCATATTCAGTGAAATACAAAAATATTAGGCAAGAGTTTCACCATTTTCCCCTTCCATTTGGAGGAAAGTTTCTCCTTCAAAATTATAACCTAACAGAACAAGCTTAAACAAAACTTCACCTATGCTTCAAGTATTATGTACAACATGACAAACTAATATCAGGCAAATGAGAAACACAGACGATCCCAATTGCAAGCCCAGTTGACATTCATATGCACCACCGAACACCCACGTGCACATACCGTTGATACAAACAAGTACGAACGGGCACTAATCTAACATAAGCAGTCAAGCACATTAAGATGCTAGTGAATCAATCCTATGAACAATGGCAACATAGAGATACGCAGCAGATGGACACATTGTGTATATGCCCAACAAACAATCACACCCCCAAGATGCACCCAATCGCTTAGAAACATGCTAACAGGTGAGTTTGACGCAGGGGCATCCAGGCTCACACCACCCACCTGGGGAGGAGAGCCATGGGCACAACTAAAACATGCACACCGCCCAATTCACATGAACCAAACGTAGACTGAGCAATCATATATAAGCACGGCGACCAGCCACGGAAACAACAAGCAAGCAAGCAGGACTGAAAATTCCTCGCTGAGCAAACGGGCCGCCACGACAAATCCAGCGAGGTGCAGGATTCGCTATGCGCTCAGTTAGATAGATGAATCGATCGCAGAACCTCCTAACCCGCATCGCGTATCTAGGCGTAGGAAAGCAAACAAGCAGAGCTCGAATCGCGCACCTTAGGGTCGCCGTCCTTCTTGAGCAGGAGCTGCGCGAGCACCTCGGCGCACTCGGCGTAGCGGCGGCTCTGGAACTGCACGGCGGCGTCCCTCGCCATGGCTGCTGTCGCGGAGAGCGTCCCGTCCTCCTCCGCCGCGGGCTGCGGCTGGGTGGGCGGCGCCTCCTTCGGCGCCGCGGGCTCCATCCGGCTGGATCTCGCCGGGCGCGCGGTGGTTGAATCGGGAGTGCGGGGCCAGATGCGGGAACCGCGAGCCGACTCCGGCGAATCGGAGCAGTATGAGTAGGGTTTGGAGTGGTGGGAGGGCTAGGGTTTGAGCGCGACGGCGACGGGAGACGGCAGGGAGTGGGGGAGGGAGAGAGGGGAGATGGAAACGAAGGCGATGGATAGAGAGAGAAGAGGGAGTTGCTTTCCTTTCCCTGATTTCATGGTACATTTACGATACTGCCATTCCAGCCTGCCTGCCTGCCTGCCTCGTCCAAAACATACCAACAGTACTCTCTCAAAAAAAAAAAAAACATACCAACAGTACCAATTTTTAGACAAACAATAATCTGAACTACAACAAATAATTTTTAGACAATATGAATCAAATGATACAACAACAATTCAACGAATAACAAATGGTTGGAAATAGCAATAAATCCTAGTTGGTGTGGCTCTGCCAATGGTGTTGAATGAGATCTTGTTGAAGTTGTTCTGCTGACTTATCATTCTCAATCAGATGGTATGTTTCAAGAAATGCCACATTTCTAGAAGGTTTGACCCGGGTGCCAACATTATCAAAGAAAAATGATAAGTTCAAACCCCTCTCATCCTTGATGATCATATTGTGTAGAATCACAAGTGGTCATGATGTCCTTGAGGGTATCCATATCCCAAAATCGGGTTGGACCTCGGACTATTGCAAATCTAGCTTGCAAAACACTAAAAGCCCGCTCAATGTCTTTTCGAGCTGCCTCTTGTGCTTTTGCAAACTCAGCTTCAGCTATGTTCCATGGCATCTTGATGGTCTTCACAAATGTGACTCAATCCGGGTATATACCATCGGCAAGGTAGTAACCCATTGTGTACTCCCTCCCGTTGACGGTGTAGTTGCAAGCCGGGGCATCGCCTTTAGCTAGCCGGGAAAGAAGATGGAATCTATGCACCACATTGATATCATTGAGAGAACCCAGCAAACCAAAAAAATTATGCCAAATCCAAAGATCATGTGATGCAACTTCCTCAAGCACAATCGCTGATTCTTTGGTCCTGCCACAGTACAAGTCTTGCCAAGCTTTTGGACAATTTTTTCATGTCCAATGCATACAATCAATGTTGCCTAGCGTACTCGGCCAACCTCGGTGTTCATTCTCCACCATTAACCTAACGGTATCTTCTTCATTGGAGCTCGAAGATATGTCGACCCATTCACACGCATCATAACCTTGCAAAAACGACGAACAAATTCCATCATTGTATCTTCGCCTATGCGAAGATACTCATCAACATAGTCTGCCGGAATGTTGCAGGCGAAGATGCGCATGATGACGAATATCTTTTGGTGAGCACTAAATCCTATGAGCCCGGCCGCATTCCTCTTGCGCTTTAAGTAGCGGGTATTGCTCTCGCATGCATCAACGATCTTGTTGAACAAAGATCTACGCATTCGGTACTGGCAGCGAAAGAGATGGGGTGGATATGTGGGTACCTCGGCGAAGTAATCCCGCATGAGCAAATTGTGCCAAAGAGCGATGTTCCGGGGGATGCACAGCCGCCCCATGGTTGACCCCTTCCTCTTGTTCGGCCTCGCGTCCAAGATCTCCTTCGTCACGAGGATCACGCTATTTGCTCCACGTCGTCGTTGAGCAACTCCTCCAAATCGGAGTCCTCGGAGGAGGACGAATTCTCTAACAAAAACAACGTGCACGTTTCCATCTGCAAGCATGAACGACGAGGAAGTTAGGAGCTTGGCAACGGAGAATCCGCGGCTACGAGGAGTTGGGGAGAATTCCATACATTGGTGGCGGCGACGAATCCACGGCCGGTTCCAGCGGATGTGTTGGGGATGCGGGCGCTCCGGCGGGCAGAATGGATGCAGGGAGGCGGCCCGACTATTTCTATCGGGCAGAATCGAAGGGGACGACCCGTGGTGGCCGGGATCTGCGTCGACACACGGCGGCGGTAGGAAGTGGGGGCAGGGGGAAGAGGGGAAGTTGAATGTTCCTTCGCGCCAACGCGTGGAATGAGATGGGGTTCGTGCTCGCACAGCCTCAGCAACTCGTGAACTTGGGTTTTCCGCGGCGCGAATCTAGCTGGCCCGGATTTATTATTTTGATATGGGGGTTGATGACCCACAAGTATAGGGGATCGCAACATTCTTCGAGGGAAGTAAACCCCAAATTTATTGATTTGACACAAGGGGAGGTAAAGAATACTTATAAGCCTTAACAGCGGAGTTGTCAATTCAGCTGCACCTGGAAAAGCGCTAGTAACAGGGGTGATGTGAAAGCAGCAGTAATATGAGAGCCATGGCAATAGTAACACAGCAGCACTAGCACAAAGGAGATGACACCAGAAAGTATTCCAGTGCGGAGTTGATTGTAGAGCAGTGATGATGACAGAAGGACAGGGGTTCCCAGCTATCTACACTAGTGGTAACTCTCCAAATAGCATGTGTTGGGTGAACAACTTACAGTTAGGCAATTGATAATTGTGAGGGCATGACAATGCATGCTATGGTAAGATAAATGTTACTGTAGTATTTAATTGGGCATTACAAAATAATACATAGACCGTAATCCAACTGCGTCTATGACTAATAATTCATCTTCACGTTATCATCCGAACCCCTTCCAGTATTAAGTTGCAAGCAACAAATTATCGCATTAAGCAATGTGTGTAAAGTAAACAATAGAATCGTCCTTACACAAAACGTTGTTGTTTTCTCCCTAGTAGCAGCAACACATCTACAAGCTTAGAAGTTATTGTCACTCTTCCAGAAAACTAGAGGCATGAACCCACTATCGAGCATAAATACTCCCTCTTGGAGATACAGGCAACTACTTGATCAAGGTAACTACAAGTACCGGAGAGCATGCAAGATCTTAAATAACAATAGTATGATGATATGATGAACAATCTGATCACAATTCCACAATTTATCGGATCCCAACAAACACAGCACCGATTACATCATATGCATCTCAATCATGTAAGGCAGCTCATGAAAACATTGTATTGAAGTACATGGGAGAGAGAGTACCAACTAGCTACAGCCGAGACCCGTAGTCCAGGGGGAACTACTCACGAACCATCATGGAGTCGAAGTGGAGGTGGTGGAGTCGATGGAGATGACTCCGGGGGCCAATCCCTCTCCCGGCAGGGTGCCGGAACAGGAACTCCTGACCCCCGTAACTCATTTGGACGATGGCAGCAGTGACGGAACTTTTCGTGGACGGAGGCAGGATGTTTTAGGGTTTTCGCGTCGGAGGCAATTTATAGGCGGAAAGGCGAGGTCGGTGGGCGCTAGGTGGCCCCACACCACTCCTAGGCGCGGGCCAAGGCCAGGCCGCGCCTAGGGTTGCTCTGGCCGGCTCCTGGGCCCCCTCCGTCTCTCCTCTGGATTCCGTCTTCGTTTCGGTAAAATAGCAACTTCGGCTTTTGTTTCGTCCAATTCCGACAATATTTCCTATACAACTTTTCTGAAATACAAAACAACAGAAAACAGGGAACTTGCATTGTGGCATCTTGTCAATAGGTTAGTTCGGGAAAATGCATAAAAGTGGCACGAAGTGTAAACAAAACATATTGGAATTGGTGTAAAACAAGCATGGAGCATCAAAAATTATAGATACGTTTGCAACGTATCAGCATCCCCAAGCTTAACTCCTACTCGTCCTCGAGTAGGTAAGTGATAACAAAATAATTTTTGAGGTGACATGAAGCCAACACAATCTTGATCAAGTTATTGTAAAAGCATTGTGAGCTGGGATCAAAGTACTCTAAGCATAGACATGATAGATAAAATTCTAACAATAGAACTTAGCAACTATGTTACAACATGAAAAGTAACTCAAAAAAAAGATCATGAATAATAATGCACTAAAAGAAAGTGTTTTTTTATGGGCATAGCAAAAACATAGCAAAGTGATATTCAGCTTGTCCTTTATGAAGTAGCAAAACATAAATGTCAGGACTCTTTTAAAGTTTAGAGGGTGACTAGATACAAATAATTTGAGAAAAAGCAATGGTCATAATCATGAATCAATCAATAATAAATTCTGGGACAATGCACATTATACACAAAATGACAACTGTGCACTCTTAGTGCTGCATAAAGCAAGAAGGTGAAGACTCAACACAAAAGTAAAAGAAAGGCCCTACGCAGAGGGAAGCAAGATTACTCATGTGCTAGAGCTTTTTATTTTGAAAGTAATAGGAGTGTTGAAAATATGTATTTTGAAAGGTATGCATGTCTATGTCAATGAATGACATCCAACAATCTATCATCCTTTCATATAGTGACCTCAAGAGCGGCTCCCGTGTAGTTCTCCATTGCACACCATTATTTAGGATCTCTCCAGTATATAATGTGCGGAGCATTATTTGTTTATTTGTTTATTTTATATTTTATTTGGGATGGGCACCCGATTGCCTTGCTCTTTTTGCAATATTAAGGAATTTAGCACACTATGCATGGTAGTCAAGGTGAGAAGTCATGAAAAGATAATAAACCATTCAATACTTCCTCATGAGCTAAAACAAAACACAAAACAAGTAGTAATTTTGAAGGTTTAAAGGTAGCACACAAGCAATTTACTTTGGAGTGGCGGTGAAACAACACATATAGGTAGGTATGGTGGACACAAGCAATGCCTTCGTTTGACCGGTCAAAGGATAGCTGGGCGGGCCCACTAAAAAGGTGGGTCGGGAATGTCTTCGTTTGACCGGTCAACACGATAAATGGGCCGGCCCAGTGAGCATGTGGGCCGGGCCAAATGCCTTTGTTTGACCGGTCAACAGGCAAACGGGCCGACCCACTAAGCATGTAGGGCCCACTTTCCTGTTATCGGGCCGACTCAGTTAGTAAGTGGGGTCCACCATAAAGCAAGTGGGTTGGCCCAATAAGTTAGTGGGCCGACCCAATAAGGAGGTGGGGTCCACTTTCGTGTTATCGGGCCAGCCCAGTTAGTAAGTGGGGTCCACCATAAAGCATTTGGGCTGGCCCAATAAGTTAGTGGGCCGGCCCAATAAGCAGGTGGGGCTCACTTTCCCGTTATCGGGCCGGCCCAGTTAGTAAGTGGGGTCCACCATAAAGCATTTGGGTTGGCCCAATAAGTTAGTGGGCTAGCTCAAAAACAAAAGTGGGGCCCACTATGATGTTACCGGGCCAGCCCAGTTAATAAGTGGTGTCCACCTTAAAGAAAGTGGGCTGGCCCAATAAGCACGTGGGGCCCGCTTTCCTGTTACTGGGCCGGCCCAGTTAGTGAGTGGGGTCCACCTTAAAGTAGTTGGGCTTGGCCCAATAAGTAAGTGGACCGGCCCGTCTAATCGGTGGTTCGGTCCACTACATAATATATGTGGGCCTAGTATGGCCCAATAGTTTTGTTGGGCTGGCGTGCGTGAAGACCGTTTTTACTTGTTGGGTCGGCCCATCTACGAATTGCTATGTTAACATGTCGGCCTATTAGGCGCTTTAGGATTTTGCGGGCTGGCCCATATGTGATTTCGCTTAATTGGACCGTTGAAGGGATGGGATGATTTAGATTGAACAACACATAGAAAGATATTGAGAATATTTACGCAAAGACATGATTTCAGTCGGATAGCCTCACTTACTACAAGCACCATAGAAAGAATGCGCGAAAGAAGCATAGAAACTAACTAAATATTACATCAGCTACAACGCTTTGAAAAAATATTACATCAGCAGCAAGGCTTTGAAAAAATATTACAGAACCCAGAGAAATTGAATGCTAATTAAACCTAGCAATACAATGAAGCGATTCAGCAATCTTTTAAGTTGTCCGTGCACCACCTATATCTGAAACAAAGACATTACAAGTTAAGACAACAACAATGGAAAGGCAAAGACACTACAATGTTGTTTGTCAAAGAATTTGGAACTCACCATTTTCTCGTTATAACAAGATCATTGTAATGCGCACAGATAGTCTACCGGTATGAGGCTAATATAGACTACCAATAAGCAAACAAAGAGTGCATGCCGCATACCAACATCCAATATAAAAGAGAACGTTAGAATGAAATAGCAGACTTACTACTATCGAGTCCCATGCAGCTCACCTGGTTGCTACACTTGAAGATGTCCAATGTTGCCCTTATTTCTGAAGGGAGTTATTTGTTACTCTGCATCAAGACACGATCAGTCATACATACGAGTTCAGCATGGTAAACATAATTATGTCCCTCCGTCCCGGTGGTATTCATGCATTGAACACCCAAAATAGTGAGCGACGTGGCATGAATGTCCCTAGAATGCGTGTTCATGCATATATACACACGGGCAGGCCTATGTGAGCGCCACACTAAGAGAAATAAGTCAATATTGCAGCTTTTGAAGAACAAGATGGCACACAAAATTATTATCTAGTAGTATGAACAATTTATTTGTACTACATGCCAAATAGCAGAGTGATAGTATGCTAGACTAAGTCCTTACTCGTTAGCTTACGACGAACTAGATAGAATTAACAATGGTATCACCTGTAGTGCAGGGAATGCAAACTAACATGTTCAAAGAGTACAAAATTGGCATGAACAACATAGTAGCAGGCTATAAATTTTGTAACAACGACTGAGCAAGATGAAGTTATGATGGCTACATCTACAGAGCAGGGAATGTAAACCAAAAATAGAATTTATGATGGCAAAAGCTAAAGAGGAGGGAATGTGAACCAACATGTGCCAAGTGCAATTACTTCAAATTGACCGTGAACTAAATAATACTCCTGAACTTATAGTGAAGGGAATGCAAATCAAGATGTTTCGGGATATAAACTTGTAATGAGCAACACATAGAGGATAGTTAATGTTGAAGCTTAGGATGGACCAGATACAGAATATACTGGGATCACTTGTGAACTTGTAGAAGAGGGAATGCAAACCAATATGTTCAGCATTCCATATGTGATAGTCATGCCAAGTAAGATAAACAAGTCAATATTGCAGCTTTTGAAGAACAAGATGGCACACAAACAAATTATCTAGTAGTATGACAAGTTTATTTGTACTACATGCCAGATAGCATAGTGATATCATACCGAACTAAGTCCTTACTTTGTTAGCTTACGACAAACTAGATACAAAACAATGGCATCACCTGTAGTACAGGGAATGCAAGCCAACATGTTCATGGAGTAAAAAATTGGCACGAACAACATAGTAGTAGGCCATAATTTTTGTAACAAGGACTAAGCAAGATAAAGTTATGATGGCTAAACCAAAAATAAAAGTTACGATACCAAAAGCTATAGAGCAGGGAATGTGAACCAACATGTGCAATTACTTAAAATTATCCATGAACTAAATAATAGCATGATGTTACTATAATAGCTAGGAATAAAACAGATAGGAGTTATAATGGCATCACTCATAAACTTGTAGATAAGGGAATGCAAATCAATTTGTTGCGGGGTATAAAGTTGTAATGAGCAACACAAAGAGGATAGTTAATGCTAGAGCTTAGGATGAACCAGAAACAGAATATAGTGGGATCACCTGTGAACTTGTAGAAGAGGGAATGCACACCAATATGTTCAGCATTCCATATGTGAGCGCCATGCCAAGTAAGAGAAACAAGTTAATATTGCAGCTTTTGAAGAATCAGATGGCAGACAAAATTATGATCGAAGTAGCTACTGTGACGAGTTCAAATAAATTTGTGTTGCAGGATGGCAGAGCGATAACATGCAGGAACTAATAGCAGGCAGTTAATGTAGTACCTTACGACGAACCAGCTACAAATAATAAAGGTATCACTTGTAGTACAAGGAATGTAGAGTAACATGTTCAGTGACCTCAACATTGGCATTAACTCCGTAATAGGTAGGATGTTACTTTTGTAACAATCAATTAGCCAAATAGAAGTTAAGATGGCAACATCTATAGAGTAGGGAATGCAACTAACCTGTGCAGTTAAATAAAATTGGCCATGAACTAAATAATAGCAGGATGTTACTATAATAGCTAGGAATGAACCAGATAGGACTTAAAATGGTACCACTCCTGAACTTATAGAGAAGGGAATGCAAATCAATATGTTTTGGGATATAAATTTGTAATGAGCAACACACAGAGGATAGTCAATGCTGAAGCTTAGGATGGAGCAGATACAGAATATAGTGGGATCACCTGTGAACTTGTAGAACATGGAATGAAACAAATATGTTCGCATTCCATATGTGAGCGCCATGCTAAATAAGAGAAAGAAGTTAATACTGCAACTTTAGAAGAACCAGATGGCACAATAAATTATTATCGAAGTAGCTAGTGTGTCAAGTTTAAACAAATCTGTACTGCGGGATAGCAGATCGATGGCATGCAAGAACTAATAATGGCATCACTTGTGAACTTGTAGAGCAGGAATGCAAATCAACAGGTGCAATGACTTAAAATTTGGTATGAACTAGATCATAGCAGGATGTGACTTGCGTAGCTAAGAATGAATCATATGCAAATTATAATGGCATCACTTGTCAACATGTAGAGCACTAAATGAAAACCAATGTGTTCAATGACTAGGTATGTAACGTAGAGAACTATCATGTCCAGCGTCTATGGATGTACCTACAACTAAAATATGTCTAGATACATCTATATTGGTTGCAACTAATATGGATCAGATGGAGTAGTACAAAGGGTAACATGCGGAGTGACTTGCTAGTTGGTAAGTAACACGAATAAAGAAATACAATTCACGGCAACAAGCTTGAACCTTCTATAATGCTAACACAACAAAATGGGAACATGTATGTGGTTACCTAAATGGGTGCGGCATCTAAGCATCGTTGTTGTTGATGCCGGTCACGTCCAGATCGTCGAGGTTGCTGAAGTTGCGTTGGTTGTCGTCATCGGGGAAGCAGGTCTAGGGCGGTACTGGAAGGCTTCGGTGCGGTGGGCGTGATCGTGGTAGAAGCAGATCCGGTGCCATGAACGGCGAGGTCGGTGAAGCGCTTCAGGCACGATGCGGTGGAAGTTGGTGAAGCGGTTGCGATAGTTGTCGGTGCCTTGGTGGTGAAGCCGATCTCGGGAGGTCGATTAAGGCTTCAGCGCGGTGGACGAGAGCGTCGGTGAAGCGGATCCGGTGCAGAACACGGCGGCGTGGGTGAACAAGATTCGGTGTTGTGGTCGACGGTGAAGCAAATCCAGGGCAGTGCACACCGTCGTCGGTGAGGCTGGAACAGTGGGGTGGAGGCGGCAGTGGGTAAACTAGATCCGGTCCGGTGGTCGACGATGAAGCAGATCTGGGTAGGTGAGATGGACCAGGGAATCGGTGCCCTAGATATGGTAGGGTGGATGCGAGTAAAGCGGATATGGTAGACTGGATGATAAGGATCATATGGATTCGTGGTGTGGGGAGAACGTCGTGGAAGTTCGGCGGGGATATTCCGGTACGGTGGCCCTGGAAGTGGGTGAGAGGAGTGGTTCCCATGAATGAGATTTTTAGGGACATGAGTGAGAAGCTAGTGAGGAAGGAGAGTTTAGTTAGGGTAACGCCAAGAAAGTACTACTGTAGAGGTGCAAAGGGGGTAAAAGACAATTCCAAAAGTACCCTTCACCGACCCGAAAGTACACACACTTTCCCGTGTCAATTTGGTCATCTGTATTACCATGATGGGTACATGGAGAATATCATATTGTTTTGTTTGAAATTATTAAGACACACGATGGGAGGTACTTTTCATGATTGACCCATCGTTCTATATGTTGCAAAAAATCATATACGAACTACTGTAAAATAGTTAGGTAGGCATTTATTACTACTACTATCCTTTATGTGTCACGGGAAATAATGTGTATCATCTTCTCCATAAAAAAAAGTACTCCGTAAATAGCATACATGGACTTTGCATTCAGGTTTGATGCCCATTGATGAATAGCAAGCTATGCATCATGCGAAGTTGAGACCAATTTATGTTTACTAGCCCCCCCTTGGTCTTATTTATGTCACTAATTCGGGAGTTTGACCGTAAATTTGGTCAGCCAGCAATGAACTATGAAAAAGAAACCTTGGAAATTTACTTTCAATATGAATCAAACAATTTAATTTTTTGACATATAATTCCATTTTTGAAAATGTATGGTCAATGTTCTATTAAAAACAACGACTCTACTGCATCCAAATCTAATACTCCCAAATCTAGTACTCCCTTTGTCTATTAATGTCGTGGATGTGACCACGACAGGTACTACCGGGGGTATCACTTCGTTGATACGGGGCAAAGGAGACATGGCCATCTGCCTGTCGAGGTGCACAAGACGCAAGGGTTTTACCCAGGTTCAGCCCCTCCGGAGAGTAAAAGGCCTACGTCCTGCTAGATCTTATTGCTCAATGGAGAATTACAATGGGGGGCTCAGTCGGC
This sequence comes from Lolium rigidum, assembly GCF_022539505.1. Classification (NCBI taxonomy): domain Eukaryota; kingdom Viridiplantae; phylum Streptophyta; class Magnoliopsida; order Poales; family Poaceae; genus Lolium; species Lolium rigidum. The sequence goes on from NC_061512.1 coordinate 254,233,574, forward strand.
AGCTACGCCAAGAGCTTACAAGGGGAGATGGGATCTCAGGTAATGTGTCCTCTAGGGTTTTGTAATGTCCCAGGTTTAGAGACGATCGAGGGGTAGATTTTAGAAAGGGATGTGCATTGCATAGTAAATTCTGGGGAAATTTCGCGCTTTTTAACAAAAACTGCATCGAAGGGGGACAAGTTTCTCTCTCGACACCTTACAGGTTAGGGTTTCGAGAGTGCGACAAACTTGCATCTCACCTCACTAGCTTAGGGTTTTGAGAAGAGAGGGGAGAGTTTGCTTGATGGAATTCTAAATGATATGACATGGTTGAATTCAAACCAAGGTTGAATTTGAATTTCAAATTCAAACATTAAATAATTACCTTAAATAATTCAATTGAGGAAATTCATTAAGTAATTAAACAATAATAAACAAGATGAACAAATATAATAAAGTGGAGCTCATTAGGGAAAACCTTGAGCTTTATTGAATAACACACAAGATACATTGTCTTTACATTATTCATAATGGAAATAAATGAATTACCACACATTACATAAATGGGCAGTAATAGAAGAAAGAAAAATAAAGAAAAATTACAATTTAATGATCCTAGACTAAATTCCACAAGATCATCTTCATTTGATCTTGAACTTGATGAATTCCAAATCCATTTTTGAGCCATTGTTGATCCCTGCACAAAAACACAACAAAGAGAAGTTATGCCAAGTGGCAAAGCCACTTGGCCAGTTAGAAATCAATTGGAAAGGTGAAATGAGCTGATAAGCTCAAAGTGGCCGAGCTGATCATCTCACAGCCAAGACACAAGCCAGGTACCATGGATTTGCACACACACACACAGCCTGGCTGCTCACACAGCAGTGTGCATGCAGCACACTACACACACACCGCCGGTGAGTCACCGCAGCTTGCTAGGCTGTGTTGTCGACCAGAGAAGGAGAGGGAGATCATATAAAAGCTTCTCCAACAGTGAGCCCTAGTCATTTGTTCATCCATCGATAGCAGCAGTGGTAAGTTCATCAAGAACACCAAGAACACTTAGAACAGGAAAAAACACAAGCCATCAGAAACCATCCAGGGACAGTTTCACCAAGAACTGTCAGCTGTGAGCAAGTACCAGATGGAGTAAAGCACCACAAGCTTGTAAGGAGGAGAAGGACAAGCAAACCAAGCATTACAGAAGCAATCCTCTACACCAACACTCATTTTCTAGGAGCCGGAGTGAGGTATAAATAAGATCAACCTCGAGCAAAACCCTGTTTTGCTCATAAATAAGCATACACTTGCATCACAGAATCAAATAAGGGTGGGAAACCCTGGATTTATCATCACTTGGTTGCAAAACCATTTGGTGCCAGTAAATAAAGCTAAGGCTAGCAGGAAAACAACCAAGGGAACACTGGTTGTGTCAATACAGTGACACAACCAGAGAAATCCATCAGGGAGTTGATCCTTATTAGCCAATCAAAGTCACCAAGCACCTAACAGTCCAGCTACACCATCAGAATGGTAGAAATACAAGTTTCTACTAAGATTGTCAACATCAAAAGGGCTACTGGCAATCCAATAAATGGATCACCCAGAAAGCATTTGTCCATTCACATCAAGCCAACTATGGTGGGAGCTTCCTAAGCAGCCAAGAATGGCTGCTAAGGCCACCTCAACCAACCAAAACAATCAAACCATCAAGTCAGTACTTGCATCATCACCCAGATGGGTTCAGAGTGGGCTAGGGTACCCAACAAGTGTTGGCATCCCTCCAGTCAAGCAAATTAAATCATTATGATCATCACTGTATCACAGCTCACATCATTTATCTATTTAAACAACAAGAACCGCACAGATAAATGAAATAATTAAGCTACTTATGCACTGGATCTAGCAGATGATCCAATGGATCATTGCAAGCATCAGCAACTGCTTGAGCAAGCCAAAGCATGCATCAGTATAGATTTTGGTGTCACACAGTCACAAGATGAGCAGAAGAGAGGCACAGTCATAACACATCAGCTTTTACAAACAACTGATGATCATATGATCATCAGAAGCTTGCCAGAGCATGATAAGACATGCTAGAGCCAAGACTAGCAACCACACATTTAACCAGATCAACTATATAGCCACATCTCATAAATAATTGCATCACAGATAAGTAAATAAATTAAATACAATTGTATCCAGTAAGCACACCATTAAGGGATGGTGTTGTTTAGTCAACAAGCAATGCTCAATTGAGCATTTCCAAGATTCACAGCTTATACACACCACACCCAGGGCACTGGCACTTGCATAATGCAAGGATCAAGCACCCTGATCAAGCCAGGGGCATGGAAATGCACACACAGGAGAGACAGGTTCTATATAGCAACAGCAGGAACAATTTAATAGAGCCTAAGCATCACAATTATCTCTTGAGCAAGAGCTCAAGAGTTACAACAGCAAGATACAGGGAAGAGCAGCTCACACAGTAGCAAAGATATGCACAACAGCAAGATACGCATGGCAACAAGCAAATCACATCGCCTAGGATCCATGGCAACAAGCAAGCACAACAAGAAGCACGATAGCAGAGCACATAGGTATAGAAGCGGCATCACAATCAGGTGGATGCCAGGGCATCCAGAGGAAGGAGAAGAGGAGAACCGATGGCAGAGGAGAAGGAGGAGCACATACCGGGGAGGAGGTGGTCGACATGACCACGGCGGCCACGGCGGCGCGTGCCTGTGCACACGGCGGCACCAGGCCTGGCCAAGCCAAGCCACGGCGACCACCACGGCACCCCAGCGTAGCACCACGCGCCCTGGGGAGCGCCAGGAAAACGGTCCATGGCTTCTCCAACGCGCGGTGGCGGTGGACGCCAAAGGTCAGGCGCACGGGGGAGTCGATGGCGAGCGAACGGGGACGCAAGCGTCAGATCGACGCGGACCACCATGTCCGCCGTCGAGAGGCGGTTCAGATCCGCACCATCTCGTCGCCGGCGATGGCCGGAGGCGGCCTGATTAAATCGGCGACGGCGGAGGCGATTTCGGCGTCGCAGGAGCCGAGAGGGGGATTAGGGTTAGGACACAGCGAGAAGACGACGCGACTGGGTCGGTTGGACCGAGCCCACTGGGCTGGTCCAACCTAACCAGCTCGGCCACCTGACAAGTGGGGCCGAGGGGTATTTTGGGCATTTTCCAAAATACCCATTTACACAAGAATTTCCAAGAATTTTATAAAATAAAATATAACTCCAAAAAAATAAATAAAAATATGAAAATGTATCAGCATAAAATTCTCTACCTAAATAAAATATCAAAGAGAATTTTTAAAGACAAAGAAGAATAAGTCTTAATTTGATGGTTTAAATAATGATTTAAATCACACATATAATTTACAATAATAAAAATAAATCCATTAATGCTTTTGGACTTCAAAACACCTTGACAACATTTCAAGGTTGGTTTTACCCTAAATCAAGTATCCCTAAGATGTTCTTAGTATATAACCTCTCATAAAATAACAACGACATCTGGAAGGGGGAAAACAAACCCTAAAAGTGGAATCATGCATAATTGCTTCTTTAACCATTGCCCTTATCGGACAATGATGCTATTTTTCGAACAAGAGGACAAGGGTCAGTCCACACCTTCCAACTGCAGAACTTTGCAGGTGTTCGAGCAAGTTCATCACTTGCTCATGTCATTTGAAGTATTTTTATCAAATTACTTGCAAAGTATTATGGTTATCACTATTGCACAAAAATCAAAACCACTACTTTCATAACTATGAATATGACTATGTGGTGGGCAATGGAACCATGGATTGTGTTGATATGGTGGAGGTTCCTTTGCACGGGTTTATATCCATCTAGGATTAAACAACAAATGTCGCCAATGATTCTTGTGCCGTAATATCCGTGTTAACCATAAGATCCGGAGTGGGACTGGAGTAGTCAAAAGTGTTTCCACCTCTCGTTCATCAACGGATGCGCTTTACCGTAGACACTTGTATCCGTCGGTGGCAAGCGGTGGGCTGGGGAAGCCTTAAGTCCCCACGGCATAGTCCGTAGACACTTGTCGCTCGAAGTGCAAGCGGTGGGCTGGGGAAGCCTAAAGTCCCCACGGTATTGCGGTCTATGATGGGTTGCAGCTACCGGCGAAGGAGTTTGGTTAACGAGTCCCAAACCGTTGTCGTGGTCGGGGTCCATCCTTAAGTGGTATAAGAGGACCGACGAGGACCCGTGGTCGGGGTATGCAACAAAGGGTGGGTGTTCGAGGTAGCGGAGGAACATGATTGGCTAGACCTTATACCGGGCCTCACACCAAAGGAAGTGTGGACGGGAAAGCTGCCCGGTTGGCACCAAGGTTAAGATCTCTTATGGGTAAAGCAACACACCTCTCGCAGAGTGTAAAGAATCAGTGACTCGTCACTCCTCGTTCCGGGATTGAGGAACTGCGAACGCGGCCGGAAAGGAGCTCCATGAAGTTCTAGTAAACCGGTGAAGGCTGACGGACATAGCTCTTTGAAATAAAAGCAATCCTTTAAAGAAATGTTTATCAAAACTTGCATTGGTATTAGACTTTCTGGTCTAATATCGTAGCTAGTGCCTTAAACACCTCTTATCTATAATGAACTTGCTGAGTACGCTCGTACTCATACCACTCTTAAACCCCATGCTTAGATTGTCTGAATCGTCTGGAGGAGGACTACGACAACACTGAAGGAGCCGAGATCATCGGCTATGAAGAACCTGACCTCTCAGGGGGTGTTGAAGGCGTAGACTACATCATCGTCTACGGATCCGGGGAGGCTTCCGGAGAAGATCAAGCCTAGAGTTATCTGAGGAATAGTAGTAGCCGAGCAGCACAAACTCTTACCATGTTGCTGCTCGATTAAATAAATGTTTGTTTAATGAGACAAAGGTATTGTAAGTTAAGTTGGGTTCACCTCGAACCCAGGAGATATCCTCTTAGGACCCAAGAGGAGCTCCGAGACGACTTGTGTATGCATATTGTAATATTATGTGAATGAGTTATGGACCTTGCTATGTTCTGTTGTACTACTCTGAGGGATGTGATATTTGCGGAATGGTACTTCGCGAATGTTACATCAACGACTGGCATACTACAACATGCAGTGGTATGCAGGGTCACCTCAGGTTTAAGCTCGGGGGTTTATATAGGCACCCCCAATCTAGGGTTACATGGAGATAACTCCGAATCGTAACAGTTTCTACTAGTCCGGGATTCGCTGCCCCTCTCGCAAGTAATCTTCTTATCCAGCCGCGCAGATCTTCTCCCTGGGATCACGACCCAGTCGCCTTAGGGCCCAGTCGCTTGGGCGACTGGCGGTCCACCTGGGCCTCCGTCTTCATGGCGAGTGGGACTGGCGACCCACCCCCTATGGGCATATCCCCATCAGTAGTCCTCGAGCGCGGTGGTGATGAGTGATACGTCTACGACGTATCGATAATTTCTTATGTTCCATGCCACATTATTGATGATATCTACATGTTTTATGCACACTTTATGTCATATTCGTGCATTTTCTGGAACTAACCTATTAACAAGATGCCGAAGAGCCGATTGCTTGTTTTCTGCTGTTTTTGGTTTCAGAAATCCTAGTAACGAAATATTCTCGGAATTGGACGAAATCAACGCCCGGGGTCCTATTTTGCCACGAAGCTTCCGGAAGACCGAAGAGGAGTCGAAGTGGGGCCACGAGGCGCCGCCACACTAGGGCGGCGCGGCCCGGGCCCCGGCCGCGCCGACCTGTGGTGTGGGGCCCTCGTGTGGCCCCCGCGTTGCCCTTCCGCCTACTTAAAGCCTCCGTCGCGAAACCCCCGATGCGAGAGCCACGATACGGAAAACCTTCCGAGAGATGCCGCCGCCGCCAATCCCATCTCGGGGGATTCGGAGATCTCCTCCGGCACCCTGCCGGAGAGGGGATTCATCTCCCGGAGGACTCTTCACCGCCATGGTCGCCTCCGGAGTGATGAGTGAGTAGTTCACCCCTGGACTATGGGTCCATAGCGAGTAGCTAGATGGTTGTCTTCTCCTCATTGTGCTTCATTGTTGGATCTTGTGAGCTGCCTAACATGATCAAGATCATCTATCTCGTAATGCTATATGTTGTGTTTGTCGGGATCCGATGGATAGAGAATACTATGTTATGTTAATTATCAAGTTATTACCTATGTGTTGTTTAAGATCTTGCATGCTCTCCGTTATTAGTAGAGGCTGCGGCCAAGTTTTCGCTATTAACTCCAAGAGGGCGTACTTATGCTCGATAGTGGGTTCATGTCTCCGTGAATTGGGGGAGTGACAGAAACCCCTAAGGTTATGGATGTGCTGTTGCCACTAGGGATAAAACATTGATGCTATGTCCGAGGATGTAGTTATTGATTACATTATGCACCATACTTAATGCAATTGTCTGTTGTTTTGCAACTTAATACTGGAAGGGGTTCGGACGATAACCTGAAGGTGGACTTTTTAGGCATAGATGCATGCTCGGATAGCGGTCTATGTACTTTGTCGTAATGCCCAATTAAATCTCACTATATTTATCATGACATGTATGTGCATTGTTATGCCCTCTCTATTTGTCAATTGCCCGACTGTAATTTGTTCACCCAACATGCTTTTATCTTATGGGAGAGACACCTCTAGTGAACCGTGGACCCCGGTCCATTCTTTTATACTCGAAATACAAATCTGCTGCAATACTTGTTCTTTACTCGTTGTTCTTGCAAACAATCATCTTCCACACAATACGGTTAATCCTTTGTTACGACAAGCCGGTGAGATTGACAACCTCACTCGTTTCGTTGGGGCAAAGTACTTTGGTTGTGTTGTGCGGGTTCCACGTTGGCGCCGGAATCTCCGGTGTTGCGCCGCACTACATCCCGCCGCCATCAACCTTCAACGTGCTTCTTGACTCCTACTGGTTCGATTAAACCTTGGTTTCTTACTGAGGGAAACTTGCTACTGTGCGCATCACACCTTCCTCTTGGGGTTCCCAACGGACGTGTCAACTACACGCATCAAGCAAATTTCTGGCGCCGTTGCCGGGGAGATCAAGACACGCTGCAAGGGGAGTCTCCACTTCCCAATCTCTTTACTTTGTTTTTGTCTTGCTTTATTTTATTTACTACTTTGTTTGCTGCATTATATAAAAACACAAAAAAAAATTAGTTGCTAGCTTTACTTTATTTGCTATCTTGTTCGTTATATCAAAAACACAAAAAAAATAGTTACTCGGATTTACTTTATTATCATGTCTAGTCCCGTAGTTGTTACTCTACCACCTGAGGAATCAATCTTCACTTTTAAACAAGGAGGTGAAGAGAATTTTAAAGAAGCATGGTCTAGAATTTTTGATTCTTATAGTAAAACTGAACCTAAAATGACCTTAAGCTTGCTTCTTAGTAATTTCTATTTTCGGCTTATTCTTCGTTATAGATATGCCTTAGATGTTGTAGTGGGAGGAGATTTCCTTCATTGTGATGGGGATCAAGCTTTTAATGCTATAAGGAAATTTATTACATCATTTAGCTCTGATAATAATTTTGATCCATCTCATGCTAGTATGCATAATAGATTAAACACTATTGAAACAAATGTATCTTGTTTAAAAGAAGTGTATAACCGAATTCGCGAATACTATGATTATGTTCCATTAAGCTTCGAACCTTCAATGTGGGTGCCTACTATTAAAGCTACTATTGGTGGTGAAACCTTCCCTGCTCGTTGTGATATTATGTCTGAGTTTTGCCTTATGCCTGAAAATATTTATAAATCTTTGACACTTTGGGAACTTACTGAAGGAGGAGAAGAAATAACTCTTACGAATAACTCTGTTGTAATTCCTAAGGGTATAGCTGAAGGTGTTTTCACAACCTTTCTTGGAAGGACGGTATCCACTGATTATCTCGTTATTGAATGTGTAGGGACAGGACAAATCACGCTTGGAAGATCTCTGCTGAAACTCATGGGAGCAGTCATAGATGTTGGGAAAGGGACTCTAAATTTTACCTCTACACCCGGATGCGGTCATGTATTCCCTAGACCAAAGAGTAAGAATAAGAGTAAGAAAGGTAAGAGCAACACCCCTGGTAAGAATGCCAATGCTTCATCTCTTGATGTTACTTGATATACACTTTCTGCGCCTAGCTGAAAGGCGTTAAAGAAAAGCGCTTATGGGAGACAACTCATGTTTTTACTACAGTATTTTTTTTTATATTTGAGTCTTGGAAGTTGTTTACTACTGTAGCAACCTCTCCTTATCTTAGATTTATGTTTTGTTGTGCCAAGTAAAGTCTTTGATAGTAAAGTGAATACTAGATTTGGATTACTGCGCAGAAACAGATTTCTTTGCTGTCACGAATCTGGGTCTAATTCTCTGTAGGTAACGCAGAAAATTATGCCAATTTACGTGAGTGATCCTCAGATATGTACGCAACTTTCATTCAATTTGGGCATTTTCATTTGAGCATGTCTGGTGCCTCAATTAAATCCATCTTTTCGGACTATTCTGTTTTGACAGATTCTGCCTTTTATTTTGCATTGCCTCTTTTGCTATGTTGGATGAATTTCTTTGATCCACTAATGTCCAGTAGCTTTATGCAATGTCCAGAAGTGTTAAGAATGATTGTGTCACCTCTGAACATGTTAATTTTTATTGTGCACTAACCCTCTAATGAGTTGTTTCGAGTTTGGTGTGGAGGAAGTTTTCAAGGATCAAGAGAGGAGTATGATGCAATATGATCAAGGAGAGTGAAAGCTCTAAGCTTGGGGATGCCCCGTTGGTTCACCCCTTCATATTCTAAGAAGACTCAAGCGTCTAAACTTGGGGATGCCCAAGGCATCCCCTTCTTCATCGACAACATTATCGAGTTCCTCCCCGAAACTATATTTTTATTTCGTCACATCTTATGCACTTTGCTTGGAGCGTCGGTTTGTTTTTGTTTTTGTTTTGTTTGAATAAAATGGATCCTAGAATTCACTTTGTGGGAGAGAGACACGCTTCGCTGTAGCATATGGACAAATATGTCCTTAGGCTTTACTCATAGTATTCATGGCGAAGTTTCTTCTTCGTTAAATTGTTATATGGTTGGAATTGGAAAATACTACATGTAGTAATTCTAAAATGTCTTGGATAATTTGATACTTGGCAATTGTTGTGCTCATGTTTAAGCTCTTGCATCATATACTTTGCACCCATTAATGAAGAAACACTTAGAGCTTGCTAATTTGGTTTGCATATTTGGTTTCTCTAAAGTCTAGATAATTTCTAGTATTGAGTTTTGAACAACAAGGAAGACGGTGTAGAGTCTTATAATGTTTACAATATGTCTTTTATGTGAGTTTTGCTGCACCGTTCATCCTTGTGTTTGTTTCAAATAACCTTGCTAGCCTAAACCTTGTATCGAGAGGGAATACTTCTCATGCATCCAAAATCCTTGAGCCAACCACTATGCCATTTGTGTCCACCATACCTACCTACTACATGGTATTTCTCCGCCATTCCAAAGTAAATTGCTTGAGTGCTACCTTTAAAATTCCATCATTCACCTTTGCAATATATAGCTCATGGGACAAATAGCTTAAGAACTATTGTGGTACTGAATATGTACGTATGCACTTTATCTCTTATTAAGTTGCTTGTTGTGCGATAACCATGTTTCTGGGGACGCCATCAACTATTCTTTGTTGAATATCATGTGAGTTGCTATGCATGTCCGTCTTGTCTGAAGTAAGAGAGATCTACCACCTTAATGGTTGGAGCATGCATATTGTTAGAGAAGAACATTGGGCCGCTAACTAAAGCCATGATTCATGGTGGAAGTTTCAGTTTTGGACATATATCCTCAATCTCATATGAGAATAATAATTGTTGCCACATGATTATGCATTAAAGAGGAGTCCATTATCTGTTGTCCATGTTGTCCCGGTATGGATGTCTAAGTTGAGAATAATCAAAAGCGAGAAATCCAAAATGCGAGCTTTCTCCTTAGACCTTTGTACAGGCGGCATGGAGGTACCCCATTGTGACACTTGGTTAAAACAGGTGTATTGCGATGATCCGGTAGTCCAAGCTAATTAGGACAAGGTGCGGGCACTATTAGTATACTATGCATGAGGCTTGCAACTTGTAAGATATAATTTACATAACTCATATGCTTTATTACTACCGTTGACAAAATTGTTTCATGTTTTCAAAATAAAAGCTCTAGCACAAATATAGCAATCGATGCTTTCCTCTTTGAAGGACCATTCTTTTTTACTTTTATGTTGAGTCAGTTCACCTATCTCTCCACCTCAAGAAGCAAACACTTGTGTGAACTGTGCATTGATTCCTACATACTTGCATATTGTTATATTACTCTATGTTGACAATTATCCATGAGATACACATGTTATAAGTTGAAAGCAACCGCTGAAACTTAATCTTCCTTTGTGTTGCTTCAATACCTTTACTTTGATTTATTGCTTTATGAGTTAACTCTTATGCAAGACTTATTGATGCTTGTCTTGAAGTACTATTCATGAAAAGTCTTTGCTTTATGATTCACTTGTTTACTCATGTCATTACCATTGTTTTGATCGCTGCATTCATTACATATGTTTACAAATAGTATGATCAAGGTTATGATGGCATGTCACTTCAGAAATTATCTTTGTTATCGTTTTACCTGCTCGGGACGAGCAGAACTAAGCTTGTGGATGCTGATACGTCTCCGACGTATCGATAATTTCTTATGTTCCATGCCACATTATTGATGATATCTACATGTTTTATGCACACTTTATGTCATATTCGTGCATTTTCGGAACTAACCTATTAACAAGATGCCGAAGAGCCGCTTCTTGTTTTCTGCTGTTTTTGGTTTCGAAATCCTAGTAACGAAATATTCTCGGAATTGGACGAAATCAACGCCCGGGGTCCTATTTTGCCACGAAGCTTCCGAAGACCGAAGAGGAGTCGAAGTGGGGCCACGAGGCGCCGCCACACTAGGGCGGCGCGGCCCGTGCCCCGGCCGCGCCGACTCGTGGTGTGGGGCCCTCGTGTGGCCCCCGCGTTGCCCTTCCGCCTACTTAAAGCCTCCGTCGCGAAACCCCCGCATCCGAGAGCCACGATATGGAAAACCTTCCGGAGACGCCGCCGCCGCCAATCCCATCTCGGGGGATTCTGGAGATCTCCTCCGGCACCTCGCCGGAGAGGGGATTCATCTCCCGGAGGACTCTTCACCGCCATGGTCGCCTCCGGAGTGATGAGTGAGTAGTTCACCCCTAGACTATGGGTCCATAGCAGTAGCTAGATGGTTGTCTTCTCCTCATTGTGCTTCATTGTTGGATCTTGTGAGCTGCCTAACATGATCAAGATCATCTATCTGTAATGCTATATGTTGTGTTTGTCGGGATCCGGTGGATAGAGAATACTATGTTATGTTAATTATCAAGTTATTACCTATGTGTTGTTTAAGATCTTGCATGCTCTCCGTTATTAGTAGAGGCTCTGGCCAAGTTTTCGCTATTAACTCCAAGAGGGAGTACTTATGCTCGATAGTGGGTTCATGTCTCCGTGAATGCTGGGGAGTGACGAAACCCCTAAGGTTATGGATGTGCTTGTTGCCACTAGGGATAAAACATTGATGCTATGTCCGAGGATGTAGTTATTGATTACATTACGCACCGTACTTAATGCAATTGTCTGTTGTTTTGCAACTTAATACTGGAAGGGGTTCGGACGATAACCTGAAGGTGGACTTTTTAGGCATAGATGCATGCTGGATAGCGGTCTATGTACTTTGTTGTAATGCCCAATTAAATCTCACTATATTTATCATGACATGTATGTGCATTGTTATGCCCTCTCTATTTGTCAATTGCCCGACTGTAATTTGTTCACCCAACATGCTTTTATCTTATGGGAGAGACACCTCTAGTGAACTGTGGACCCCGGTCCATTCTTTTATACTGAAATACAAATCTGCTGCAATACTTGTTCTTTATTGTTGTTCTTGCAAACAATCATCTTCCACACAATACGGTTAATCCTTTGTTACAGCAAGCCGGTGAGATTGACAACCTCACTATTTCGTTGGGGCAAAGTACTTTGGTTGTGTTGTGCAGGTTCCACGTTGGCACCGGAATCTCTGGTGTTGCGCCGCACTACATCCCGCCGCCATCAACCTTCAACGTGCTTCTTGACTCCTACTGGTTCGATTAAACCTTGGTTTCTTACTGAGGGAAACTTGGTACTGTGCGCATCACACCTTCCTCTTGGGGTTCCCAACGGACGTGTCAACTACACGCATCAATGAGGCGTGGATCCGGAGCGAGTCTTGGAGAGGCACAATGATGGGTCAAGGTGAATCGCCATCGGGCTCCCAAAGATAAAGTTACGGATTAGGCGCCAATCTCCAATCGCCGGAGCCTGATCAGCCAGTCGGCGTATGACAGTCGGCGCTAGCCAATCGTCGTCTGACAGTCGGCGTTGGCCAGTCGTCGTATGCCAGGCGGCGCAGACCCACCGCAGAGACACGTGGAGGAGCCAACGGCTAGATTTCATGTTGACCGAGGCATGAACCGTTTGCATGTTGTTGACCATTGGGCCCGACGTGACCGCTAACGGCTAGTTTAACGGCTATTCAGCCGGACCCGGCGCAAATCTTGACCGTTGATTGCGGGGCGGCGATTCCAGGATGAATTAATGGATAGATCTCATCCTTAATCCGGGCGAGTGCGGCTGTATAAAGGGCTGCCCCTGGGATTAGGGCTGACCATTGCACCACACTTTTCTCTTCTCTTCATCTCCTCTTCATTCTGAGTTCCACGCGCATCCATGGCGGCGAAAGGCTAGGGCAATTCGAAGGTCACGCGGGAATCTCTCCTCCCGTACGTCGCCTCCGAGATCATTCCCGAGTTCAAGCAGGAGCGGTGGCGGGTCCCGGCGGTAAACGAGGTGGAGCTGCTCCCGCGGCCCAGGGAATTTGTGATCTTCTTGAGCTTCCTCGATCGCGGGTTCGCTCTCCCCACCTCCGATTTCCTCCGGCAGCTCTTGGCCTTCTACAACATCAAGGTCTCCGACCTCGGGCCGCACAGCGTTCAGCAGATCTCACTGTTCGTGGCGATGTGCAAGTGTTACCTGGGCTGCCCACCATATTTCCCCCTATGGGTATCAATCTTCCATGGATGGGTCACCAGGGCCAGCAAGAGCGACCAGGCGCTCATCCCGAACGGCGGGATCACCTTCCAGGTGAAGTCGGGGGAAAGCTTCATCGACATGGCGCTCCCCAAGAAAGCGCAGTCGCAATGGCGCCGGTTCTGGTTCTACGCCCAGGAGTACACGCCCCCGGGTGGGGTTCGTATTCCCCAGTACACACCCGAGCCGAGTGTCCCTCGGCGCCTCAACGTGCGGTCGCTACCGCACGACCAAGAGGAGGTGGTGAAGGAGATGCGCCTGGCGATCCAGGCGCTGAAGGACGGCGGGCTGACGGTGGCCAATATGTACAACTGCTGGCTCGGCCGCCGCTTGATTCCTCTGCGCTGCCGAGGCCACTTCATGTGGGAGTATCGGGGGCAAAACGACTGCACCCGGTCGACGGCGACCGAGTGGGACGAGGCCGAGTACCGGAAGGCGCTCGCCAAGGTCACCACGGCCGCCTTCACCTCCTTCGACGACGGGCTGCAGCCCTTTTTCGAGGACAAGCCAGCGCCCCAGGTACCCTACTGTCTTTGTTAATAACTTCAAATGCTTGATTTTGAGTTCGCTAACGTGCTTCCCTGCCTGAATGCAGCGATGGCAGAAGGCCGCTGACCATCTCCCCCCACTCGCGGGGAAAGAGCCCCGGAGATGACCGAGGGCGAGGAAGATGAGGCTGAGGACGAAGGAGATCGCACCGAGTCGGACTCCGACGTGAGAGACTACGTCCGACTCCCGCGCGGTGCGAAGAGAGGGACGACCTCCTCATCACAGGGCGCGCCGGGGGCGAGCCCCCCGGAAGATGACGAGGAAGAGGAGGCGACCTCGCCCCCGGAGGGAAAAGGGCCCGTGAAGGGGGGCGACGAGCCGCGATCCAAGCGGTTGCGTCTGACCATCCTTGAGGGCGCCACCGACCTTTGGCGCCCCCTGAAAGACGCCCTCGAGGCCGAGGCCCGAGTCGGCCCGGGCGTGAAGGTGATTCCGATGGTGAAGTAAGCACTCCTCCTTAATTCTTGCTCCGCCGTTCGGCGGGTTGGCGAAGAGATCACGTCGATCTTCTGTAGGTCGAAGAAGAAAATCCTGTCGAGGCCCACCCCGATCAGCGGGGTGGCGGCTACGAGGGCTGCCGAGGCGAAGAAGGCCGCTGAGTCGAAGAAGATGGCCGCCGACCCCGCGAGCATGGCTTCGTCGCGAGAGGAACCCGCCGTTGCGAGCAAGGCGGCGGGTGCGACCGCGCGCTCAGCTTGGCCAATCGCCGGGAGCGGCCCCTCGGCGAGTGCGAGCAGCGGTGAGGTGGCGAAGGCGGGCGTCGAGTCGAGCATGGCTCGGGGTCCGGATGTCACTCCGCCCATGGTGGAGGAGGAGATGGCGGGTGCCGAGCCGGCGACGGCTCGGAGTCCATATGCCGTACCGCCCGTGGCGGGGAAGGAGCAGGGCGCCGCTGAGGGGAGCAGCCTGTCGGCGAAGATGAGGGAGCACCGGACGAAAGCCGCCAGGGATCAAGCTCGCCCCAACAACCCCGAGGCGCCGACCAAGGAGACGCCGTCGACTGAGGCGATGGTGCAGGGGGGCGGGACGCACGAGTCGCGTCGACCTCCGCTATCGACTTTGTCCTTTACCGAGCTTAACGCGGCGCTCGGAGAAGTTCATGTGGTAAGCTCTTCTTGTTTGTGGTCCGGTCTCCCCCAGTCCCCGAGGGTCGACTTGGGCTGAAGGGGCGAGTCGAGTCTTTTTTTTTTATTTTCTGGATCCGGACTACTCTTTTTTCTGTTACTTACAATCGCTCTCCATGTTTTTGCAGGCGGAGGTGAAGCGTCTGACGGCGCTCGTGGAGGAGGCGGCGAAGAAGAACCGCCAACTCGTCGCCATTGGCAGTGAGTCCCCCCCCCTCTTTTTTTTGCGCGTGATGTTGAGTTGATCTCATTATCATCCGCTTCATGTAGCAGAGGCGCAGGAGAAGGCGCTTGCCGAGGCCCGCGAAGGGTTCGTGAAGGAGTCCTTCTATCAGGAGGCTGAATTCTGTGCGACCCAGGCCAAGGAGGCGAAGAAGAAAGCAAAGGCGGAGGTCGCGGACCTTACAAAGGTCCTGGAGGACAAGAGTAAGGAACTGGAGGACGTCATCGCCGAGTACAAGGGCAAGCTTGAGGCTGCGGCGAAGGATAGGGACGCTGCCCGGGGCGCCGCGGCGGCGCTGCGGGGAGAGCTTGCGCCCCTGAAGCTGCAACACGCTAAGGAGCTTGCCACGGAGAAGGCAACGTCGGAGGGTGTTGTCTTGTCGGTGCAAGCCGAAAAGACCAGCTTCGAAGCCTTCGTCTGCGAGATGTCGCGGCAGCTTCTCGGTAAGTTTTCCTCCTCTTTTTTCTTTTTCAGTGGAAACTATGGCGTTGTCCGTGGAGGGGCCGGTCGCTGAACAAGACGAGTCCGCTGCGGGGGTGATACGCGTACAGCACGCGTCCGTTGGGAACCCCAAGAGGAAGGTGTGATGCGTACGGCGGCAAGTTTTCCCTCAGAAAGAAACCAAGGTTTATCGAACCAGGAGGAGCCAAGAAGCACGTTGAAGGTTGATGGCGGCGAGATGTAGTGCGGCGCAACACCAGGGATTCCGGCGCCAACGTGGAACCTGCACAACACAACCAAAGTACTTTGCCCCAACGAAACAATGAGGTTGTCAATCTCACCGGCTTGCTGTAACAAAGGATTAGATGTATAGTGTGGATGATGATTGTTTGCAAAGAACAGTAAAGAACAATAGCAGCAGATTGTATTCGATGTAAAAGAATGGACCGGGGTCCACAGTTCACTAGAGGTGTCTCTCCCAAAAGATAAATAGCATGTTGGGTGAACCAATTACAGTCGGGCAATTGACAAATAAAGAGAGCATGACAATGCACAAACATGATACGATGAGTATTGTGAGATTTAATTGGGCATTACGACAAAGTACATAGTCCGCTATCCAGCATGCATCTATGCCTAAAAAGTCCACCTTCAGGTTATCATCCGAACCCCTTCCAGTATTAAGTTGCAAAACAACAGACAATTGCATTAAGTATGGTGCGTAATGTAATCAATAACTACATCCTCGGACATAGCATCAATGTTTTATCCCTAGTGGCAACAACACATCCACAACCTTAGAACTTTCGTCACTCGTCCCAGCATTTAATGAAGGCATGAACCCACTATCGAGCATAAATACTCCCTCTTGGAGTTAAGAGCAAAAACTTGGCCAAAGCCTCTACTAATAATGGAGAGCATGCAAGATCATAAACAACACATAGGTAATAGATTGATAATCAACATAACATAGTATTCTCTATCCATCGGATCCCGACAAACACAACATATAGAATTACAGATAGATGATCTTGATCATGTTAGGCAGCTCACAAGATCCGACAATGAAGCACATGAGGAGAAGACAACCATCTAGCTACTGCTATGGACCCATAGTCCAGGGGTGAACTACTCACTCATCACTCCGGAGGCGACCATGGCGGTGAAGAGTCCTCCGGGAGATGGTTCCCCTCTCCGGCAGGGTGCCGGAGGTGATCTCCTGAATCCCCCGAGATGGGATTGGCGGCGGCGGCGTCTCTGGAAGGTTTTCCGTATCGTGGCTCTCGGTACTGGGGGTTTCGCGACGAAGGCTTTAAGTAGGCGGAAGGGCAACGCGGGGGCCACACGAGGGCCCCACACACCAGGGCCGCGCGGCCTAGACCTGGGCCGCGCCGCCCTGTTGTGGCGGCGCCTCGTGGCCCCACTTCCTTTCCCCCTCGGTCTGCTGGAAGCTTCGTGCAAAAATAGGACCCTGGGCGTTGATTTCGTCCAATTCCGAGAATATTTCCTTACTAGGATTTCTGAAACCAAAAACAGCAGAAAACAACAACTGGCTCTTCGGCATCTCGTTAATAGGTTAGTGCCGGAAAATGCATAAATACGACATATAATGTGTATAAAACATGTAGATATCATCAATAATGTGGCATGGAACATAAGAAATTATCAATACGTCGGAGACGTATCAGGGGGCTATCCCCGAGTGTGGGTAGTCCGTTTGGGGACCAGTCCTCGAGCGTGGCGAGTCCGTCTCGGGGGCCAGTCCCCGAGCGTGGCGAGTCCATCTAGGGGGGCCAGCCCCCGAGCGTGGCGAGTCCGTCTCGGGGGCCAGTCCCCGAGCGTGGTGAGTCCGTTTCGGGGGGCCAGTCCCCGAGCCTGGCGAGTCCGTTTCGGGGGGCCAGTCCCCGAGCGTGGCGAGTCCGTTTTGGGGGCCAGTCCCCGAGCATGGCGAGTCTTTTTTTATGAAGCTAGTGTTGACGTTGACCTTTTTTTCAGGCCAGTGTGAGTTCGTGGAGTCGGCGACCCTGCGGGAGTGCCTGGAGGCTGCGACCACGCGCATCATCGCCTGTGCCGGCGACATTCTAGCGGCGCTCCAGTATCTTAGTCCGCGGGAGGTGATTCCTCGCGACGCGTCGTCGGTCTTCAAGGCCGTCTCCGACATCCCGGCGGTGGTCGACTGGCTCCACCGATCTTCTTGTCGGGTGGGTGTTACCATGGCATTGAGCATGGTGCTTGCCCACTACTCGGAGGGCTTCGACGTGGAAGAAGTGATGGCTGGCTTCCCATCGGAGACCGGCGAGTTCGATGTCGCCGAGGTGCTGCGGCTGATGGAGGCGGTACGCCCTTATGCCGACCGAGTGCTGGCGACTGCGGACTTGGAGACGCACATCGTCAGCCAGTCGGCTCCTGAGGATGCGGAGAAGGAGGCGGGCCCGGTGGACTTCCCCGCCGAGCGCCTGTTCCACGCTGCGGCCACCAATGCATTGTCCACCTATCCGGTCGTCCGGTACACCCCTAAGTTCCTCCATGGGGAGGATGGAGCCGAGCCGGTGATAGAGGAGAATCCAGGGTCCTCCAAGTAGTCGCTTTTTTGTACGGGGACGCCCTTCTGACCTGTATGAATAAAACTTTTGTCCCTGCGAGCATGTGACTCGTGGGTGTTTGTTGTACATAAGTTAATTGCTTTTGGCGTACTGTTGTTTGTTGGCCTCTATTTTTGTTGTGATTGTGTGTTGCTAGCCGACCCTCCATGACCAGAGGGGCCAGTCGTCGGGCGACCCCGATGAAGGCTATCGACTTGACTGTTTTCCTTGTCGAGCTGGGCGTCCCCAGTCGCAGTACGTAGTCATTTTTAGTGCGAATAGCAGCCTCATGGGTGGAGGAGTGGGTCATTTTAGTTTTTGCGCTGTTTTTTTTTTGAGTAGCGCGCCTCTCGTTGTGGCTCGGGGAGCCAGTCGCTTGGCGACTCCAAAGGGGTTCTTGGTGTGGCGTTCTTCCTTGGCGAGCCGCGGGTCCGTTTTGCGGAGTCCCTGGTCGAAGTACTTAGCCTTTTAAGTCACCTGCCTAAGGTAGAGGAGGGCATTTGGTGTGCTGTATAGCGTAGCACTGTACGATTGCCGGGGCCCGGAGGGCTGGTCGGGCGGGCGACCCTGCTGGAGGATCCAGTCGCTGTTTTCGCTTGTCGGCGTAAGGGACATGGGGTTAGCCGGACCTGGTGTTGCGACCGGTTTTGCCTGTCGTTCCCTTGTTAGCCGAGCTACTTGGCTGATCTTGGATTTTCTCTTCCAGCAGCAGCAATCGAAGGTCTCCCAGTCTCGAGTCGCGCGTTTAGCGACTGAGCTCATGTTTATGAGATGGGAGATAAGGTCCGAGTGGCGAGTGATGGCGAAACGGTCGGTGAATGCGGTTCTTAACGCGATAGGCAATTTTATTGATATTCAGGAGTTGCTTTACATGCCTTTTCTAGGTGTAGAACCGACGGAGGAGGTTGATGTTCCAGGGGCGCTCGACTTCCCTGGTGAGTGGCTCGCCTTTGTCGTCTTTGCGAACGTCGGTGAGGTAGTAGGAGTCGTTGCCGAGCGCGCGACTAACGGCGAACGGCCCTTCCCATGGGGGGGAAAGCTTGAGCATGCCTTTCTTGTCCTGTATTAGCCGCAGGACTAGGTCGCCTTCCTGGAAGGAGCGATCGCGGACGCGGCGACTTTGATAGCGGCAGAGACCTTGCTGGTAGATGGCCGTCCTGGCGAGTGCGAGGTCACGTGCCTCATCGAGGAGATCGACGTCATCTTGCCGAGCGCGCTTGTTTTCCTCTTCGACGTAGTTGGCAACCCGTGGCGAATCGTAGGCGATGTCTGTGGGCATGATAGCTTCGGTGCCATACACAAGGAAGAAGGGCGTGAAGCCAGTCGACCTGTTTGGTGTTGTGCGAATACCCCAGAGTACGGAGGGGAGTTCTTCTGCCCAGCATCCAGCTGCGCGCTCCAGAGGTAATACTAACCCTGGTTTGATTCCATGGAGGATGCTCTGGTTCGCTCTTTCTGCCTGCCCATTCGACTCGGGATGTGCGACTGACGCAAGGTCGAGTCGGATGCCCTTGTCTTCGCAGAAGTCGACCATTTCCCCCTTGGCGAAGTTGGTGCCGTTGTCCGTGATGATGCTGTGAGGGTAGCCGTAGCGGTAGATCAGCTCGCGCAGAAATTTGGTGGCTGTTTTGCCGTCGCACTTCTTGATGGGTTTTGCCTCCACCCATTTGGTGAATTTGTCCACAGCGACCAGGAGATGAGTGTATCCGCCGGGGGCTGTCTTGAATTTTCCCACCATGTCCATGCCCCAGACGGCGAATGGCCAGGTGAGGGGTATGGTCTTCAGCGCTGAGCCCCGCATGTGCGATTGACTTGTGTACCTCTGGCATCCGGCGCATGCGCGGGCGAGGTCGACTGCGTCTTCGAGGGCTGTTGGCCAGTAAAAGCCGTGCCGGAAGGCTTTGGCGACAATCGAGCGCGCCCCCGTGTGGTGGCCGCAGTCGCCTACATGGATGTCGCGCAGGATTTTACGTCCTTCGTCGGCGGTGACGCACCGCTGGAACACTCCGGAAACGCTGCGCTTGTAGAGTTCGTTGTTGATGATGGTGAAGGACTTGCAACGGCGTACGAGTGTGCGTGCCTCCGTTTCGTCCATCGGCAGTGCCTGGCGCTCGAGGTAGCCTAGGTACGGTGCCGTCCAGTCGTCGGTGTCGGAGGCGAGTGCGACTAGAGAGGAGTCGGGTGCGGGTGGTTCGGCGATGTCGATCTCCCGTGGCGCGCACACCGACGAGTGACTGAGGATGTCGAGGAAGACGCTGGGCGGTGGTGGGAGTCGCTTGGACCCAAGCCTTGCCAGCGCGTCCGCCTCTTCATTCTTGCGCCTGTCGACCCACTCGACGACGTGATCGGCGTAACTGGCGCCGGCCTGATCGACCGCTCGCTTGTAGGCGATCATGTTGGCGTCGGTGGCGTCGCAGGTGCCGGATGTCTGGCTAGCGACGAGGTCGGAGTCGCCAAGACAACGCAGTCGTGTTGCGCCCATCTCCTTTGCAACGCGCATGCCGTGGAGGAGTGCCTCATACTCGGCCATGTTGTTGGTGCAGGGCTCGAATCGGAGTTGCAGGACGTATTTCACGATGTCACCTTTTGGCGAAGTGAGGACGACCCCTGCTCCTGCTCCTTCGAGGTTTTTGGAGCCATCAAAATGCAGTGTCCAATGCTTGAGGTGCGCGGGAGAGTTCGGCTGTTGGGCCTCCTCCCAGTCGACGAGGAAGTCGGCGAGCGCTTGGGATTTGATGGCATGATGCGACTCGTACGTGATGTTGTGGACGTATACCAGCTTGGAGACTCGGCACGCACGTCCGATGCTGGTGCAAGGGCGTGCCACCTGACCTATACCTGGTCAGGAAGGTGTTGGATGTGCCTCGCTTAGTTTCCTGCATGGCATACACGTAAACATTAAATACGAGCCTCGATCGGCTCTCAGGTTATCTTGTGAATCGGCTCAAGGAGCCGATCCACCCATGATGCGTACGAGGTGTACGATCGGATGGTGGTCTTGCTTGATCAAAATAAAGCTAAAACGACCTACTACGATTTAGGGTTTTCACCGCATAATCGGAACATCCTACTCGTGATTGAGCCTCGGCGGCCACGCACGGTGATCGTAAACCGACCCTAGACAAGGCCTAAAAACCAACATGAAGTTGATCCCCGGAACATCCCTGTCTAGGGCTAGCAAACTACACCCTACGTGCCACTTGGATCCTTCAACCCGTTTGTAAGGCCTAACTATGCAGATATTAAACTAATCCTCGAAGAACAAGGAGCAATCATAACGGATCGGATCTACTAAATAACGATCAAGCGGGGTGCCGCCCTTACACCTAAGATAGGCGTAAGGGCGGCTAGACGTCTAAGGGTTGCACGACGACAACATATGATACGATGAACAATGCTAACCCTAACACATGTATGATAACTACGTTGCTCGCCATCAACAAGGCTTCAGCACGAGCAACGCATAAACGACGAATAAACGTGTACTGCCTAGATCGCAAGATGCGATCTAGGCAGCATGATGCTTACCCGGAAGAAACCCTCGAGACAAGGGAGTTGGCGATGCGCCTAGATTGGTTTGTGGTGAACGTGATTGTTGTTTATTCCATAAACCCTAGATACATATTTATAGTCCGTAGACTTTCTAACGTGGGAATAATCCCAACCGGGCACGAGCCAAACTCTATCTAATCGACATGTATCCTACTATGTTACAGATACACGTGCAAACTAGCCCAAACTTCGCATATAAGGCCGATTCATGTATTCCTTCCATGTATATCCTTTAAGCCCATCCTCAATCGCGGCCCACCTTTGATCCGGTCAAATTCTGGTGATAACACCTAGCGAACGCCTGGCGACCGAGGACGCAGTGGTATGGGCTTCGGAAGTTGACCACCTCGAACGTTATCCGCTCGGTGCGGTAGTTCACCGGTGTGCCGAAGGTTACCGGCAGCATGACCTTGCCGATCGGGAAGGCCTTCTGCCCCGGGACGATGCCGTGGAACGTGACTTTGGTGTTCTCGATGCGCGAGTCTGGCAGGCCGAGCCGCTAGAAGGTCTCGTAGTATAAGATGTTAATGGAGCTCCCTCCATCCATCAGTGTCTTTGGCAGCCAGTAGTCGGCCACCTTGGGCCTGACGACTAGCGCCACTCGGCCGAGGTACTCGATGCGTGGGGCATGATCTTCGCGACTCCACGTGATGCTCTGCTCGGACCAGTTGAGCCACCGGGGGATGTCGTCGAGGATGACTGCATGGACGGCCACCGCCCTTGTGAGGACCTTCCTGTCCCGGCGGTCGACGACCCCGGTGAAGGTATGGAGCGAGCCGGCGCTGCGGCCGAAACCATCTTCTTTATGCTGGTCTTGGTCCTTGGAGCGGTCCTTGTGCTGATTACTGTCGTCGGCTTCCTTGGTGCGGCGAGCTTTCTCTATCTGCTTCAGGGAGTAGCAGTTACCCATCGTGTGTGTTGAGGGCTTGCCCTCCCTGCTGTGGTAGATGCACGGGGCGTCCAGCAGGTTGCGTGCGTCGAACCGTTTGGGTTGAGGTCGATCCTCTCGTGGCGCGCGGTTATCGCGACGAAAGGACTTCGGGTCGCGCTGCTCGTAGTCGGCGTTGGCGACGAGTTCGGTGTGTCCGCCGTCTGCGAGGCGCTTGCCGTTGCTTGACCGGCCACCGAACCGGTAGTCGCCGCGGCGATTGTCGGGCTGAGCGGGGCGGCGATTGCGCTGTTGCCCGTACTCGTCGTCCGAGTCAACTGCAGGATCCTCGTCGGCGTAGCGCAGGGCGATGTCGAAGAGATCGGAGATGGAGATGTTATCTCTGCTGACGCGGCGGAGCTTGGCGCTGAGCGGTTCGTACCGGCAGCACCGCCGGAAGCAGTAGATCGCTGTGTCCGTGTTGATGCTGTTGGAGATATGCCCAAGAGGTAATAATAAAAGTGGTTATTATATATCTTTATGTTTATGATAAATGTTTATATACCATGCTATAATTGTATTAACCGGAACATTGATACATGTGTGATATGTAAACAACAATGAGTCCCTAGTAAGCCTCTTAACTAGCTTGTTGATTAATAGATGATTAGTTTCATAATCATGAACATTGGATGTTATTAATAACAAGGTTATATCATTATATGAACTAGCACAGTGGCCCTCGCATTTGCGAGGGCTTCATCGCATTAGAGCATTGAAGGTGTTAAGAATTTGTTTGTATCTTATAAAGATATTATTTTACTCGTATTTACCTCTCAGTGGAAAATCCATAGTGTTCGAGATATTGCTACAGTTTGAAATACCTACACTGGATTCTTAGGTTTACATAGTTATTGTAGGGCATCGTTTTTAGTGTGTAGGATATGTTAAGCATTTTTCTATACTAAAAAGATATTCTTTTACTCCTATTTAGTCCTCCATGCCAAAATTCGTAATATTCTAGGCATGGATATATTTTCAAATACCAAACTTTGATTCTTTTGTTACAACTTAACTTTGACTTTTAGGTTTATATAGTTATTGTAGGCGGCGTCTTTGTGCACCAGATATGTTGTGCGTTTGTGTTTATCGTATAAGGATATTATTTTACACCTATTTTATCCCTTTATGGAAAAAAATTAATGTTCTAGACATGGATATATTTTCAAAATGCTTGAGGAAGCCGGGGTGCGGAATAGTATTAGTGGGCAGGACCCATTGTGCTCTTGTCCTAAGATATAGGCGATGTTGGCTATACCTTGTTAAAATCTCAATCATTATCTTTTTTGCTTTGTGTGATTTCACAACTTTTGTTAGATCAATGTAACTCCGATTCTAATAGCTAGTGTACGAATTCTTTGTCCGTTCTAGTTTTCCCATCCGATTGTATGTCAACCTTTCTTATCAAATATAAAAGGAAAACTTGGTTTTAACTACGGTGGGGTTACTAAAGATCAATCAAACATGCGTGTGTATTTGTTGTCTCTAGAAGAGATTGAATATCAAAAATGATTAGTACTCGCTCTCTTTTGATGTGCCAAAGCATGTTGTGTCTCTACAATAGGATTAGTAATTTAACATCGAACATTTATGGGTGCATCTCCTCTGGAATCAGATTAATAACTAAAATAAACTTCAAAGCTTACCGGCGCAAACTCCAATAGTCCAACTTATGGATTAATATTCAAAGAGTGTGATATTATTGCAGGTGTCCATTGAATGATTTATTAAATTAAGTTTTGGAATATTTGTATTGAAATCTATATTTTTGTACTCAAAATAAAAATATAGATAAGTGTATTGGTTATTTCTGTATACTCGACAATGCGTATACATAGCTATACGTTTTAGTAGGTCGAGTTTGAAATATTTGCATTGAGTTTTATGTTTTGTACCCAAATTTAAAAATATAGATAAGTGTTTTTGTTATTTTTGTATACTCAACAATGCACATGCATAAGATTTATACACTCGACTATCGTATCAATCGTTTATAGTCCATTAAATTAAAAATTAAAAATATGAATTTAAATCATAGCAAATATTTCCACATGAAGTAAATTTTCAGCGCTCTAGCTAGCTAAGCAATCGTGAACACATTGTTTTCCTTGAACCGACTCAAAAATTTCTATGGAACTAGCTAGTATATTTTTTTCCAAAGGGGCTCGGCCAACTAAAGCAGTACGTAACCATTTTTTTTCCTTGAAGGGACTCAGCTATTGCTATGTACCCAGCTAGTATATGTATTTTTGCTAACGAAATGGGATACGTTCATATTTGATTAACTATGAGAGTCCATATTTTTCGTCTTCTTTTCATTCGTAGACGTGTGGCATGCAAATATATCGTGTAAATGATGTGCTACCTCTATCCCATGCAAGTCATCTGAAATTTGTCAAAATGTGAATGTATCTAGTCTAAAAATAGTGATTAGATACATCCACTTTTGTTAACTTCTGAGACGAC
This sequence comes from Lolium rigidum, assembly GCF_022539505.1. NCBI lineage: Eukaryota > Viridiplantae > Streptophyta > Magnoliopsida > Poales > Poaceae > Lolium > Lolium rigidum. The sequence goes on from NC_061512.1 coordinate 254,258,633, forward strand.
TTGCATGCGACGGAGGTAGTATTCCGGGTACATATTTTGTATGTTCTATTTTTTAATTTCCACCATTAGTATCAACGTTAACGGAAAGTTAATGGGTCACATTATTTATACTCCCGCCATTACAAAACGGACGTCAGAGATTTATCTAAAGTTGAATGTATTTATACATAAAAAACATCTAGATACATCTAAATTTAGACAACTTACGCCATCTTTTTACGGACAGAGGTAATATATACTTTACTAATACTATAACTTTAACCGGTGATAAAATTAAATTACATGGGTGTGATTTAGTTCACATGTCTAGCAGATGGTGTTCACGTCACAAGTGCTTTTTTAATTTAAGATCTTCAAGAGTCCATCTTAGTCACACACGTAAACTTTCTATTTGTCAAGGAGTACGTTTGGACCATCTTGGCTCTTTTTGTGTGTTGTATCTAGACATGCCGTTTCGTTAGGCCAGCTGGTTTAGGAAGGAAGTAATCGATCGGCCAGAAAGTATTGCACGACTCTTTTCGTGTCAGCCGTGGACTTTTATTCTACGCCCAAAAGTTACGGTAACTTAGAACCAACAGAGTATATATTTTATCATATTTATGGTATTTTCTAATTGTATTGTAGCGTCCAGCTGAGACTTTTTTGTACGCAACTAACGTTACGTAATTTTTTTAATCCCAACCGTAAATTTTAGATCTAACCATCAAAATAATTAGGATGATGTGGATTAACGTGGTGGCTCTATTAAATATCCTTATATTGCTTTTAGGATATAATAGATAGATGATGTAATGGACACACCCAAATTAAGCGTAGCATAAGATCACGTCATTAAGTTATTTGCTATCAGCTTTCGATACATAGTTACCTAGTCCTTTCGACCATGAGATCATGTAAATCACTTATACCGGAAAGGTACTTTGATTACATCAAACGCCACTGCGTAAATGGGTGGTTATAAAGGTGGGATTAAGTATCCGGAAAGTATGAGTTGATGCATATGGATCAACTGGGATTTGTCCATCCCGATGACGGATAGATATACTCTGGGCCCTCTCGGTGGAATGTCGTCTAATGTCTTGCAAGCATATGAATAAGTTCATAAGAGACCACATACCACGGTACGAGTAAAGAGTACTCCCTCCAGTCGGATTTAATCGACGCAGAGGGGTATGTGTTCGTGCATGCACTTTGGATGTGGGGGCGTCAATTAATTAGGTCAGA